>NC_137103.1:57018683-57028683 GCF_949357685.1 Gobio gobio | reverse complement strand
AATATAAACGAATAATATATTTAACGAATATATAGCCTAACGAATTTATATATATAATATAGGCTATATAAAAAATATATAGGCGTGCGTGCGTGTGTAAATAAATAAACTAAAGTAAATAAACTCATGAAACAGAAGTATCGTTAATGTAATCCACTGATTTCAACAATGTAACTATTCTAAATATCAACTATTTAAATTGTAACTGTAACGGAATACAGTTACTCATAATATGTTTTCTGAATACGTAATGCCATGTATTCCGTTACTGCCCAACACTGAACATGACCTATTAAAGCACTAAGACATGGGAACAGTAAAGCTAACATTCACATTTGAATATTTATCGCAAGTCATATCGTCATCGCAATATTAAACAATGTTATCGCACATCGCAGCTTTTCCTCATATCGTGCAGCCTAGTTAAAAGTGGTTTATAAATAAAGTTGACTTGACACACACACACACTAACACTCTCTCAAGCACACACACACACTCACACTCTCTCTCTCACACACACACACACACACACACACACACTCTCACGCACACACACACTCTCTCTGACACACACACACTCTCTCTCTGACACACACACACTCTCTCTCTGACACACACACACTCTCTCTCTGACACACACACACTCTCTCTCTCACGCACTCACACTCTCTCTCTCTCACGCACACACACACACACACACACTCTCTCTGACACACACACACTCTCTCTCACGCACACACACACACACACTCTCTCTTTCTCTCTCTCTCACACACACACACACATTCTCCCTCTCACACACACACACATTCTCCCTCTCACACACACACACACACTCTCTCTTTCTCTCTCTCTCAAACACACACTCTCTCTTTCTCTCTCTCTCTCAAACACACACTCTCTCTTTCTCTCTCTCTCTCAAACACACACTCTCTCTTTCTCTCTCTCTCTCAAACACACACTCTCTCTTTCTCTCTCCCTCTCACACACACACACATTCTCCCTCTCACACACACACACACACACACACACACACACACACACACACACCACAAAACCTGCTACCACAGAATAAGAACTGATGAAGAACACAGCAGTAATGAAAGGGTTAATGAGTAACTCTATAAAGGAAGGATGAGATGCTCAGAGGAAACAGATGATGAATGAGAGAGAGAGAGGCTGGTTTACTCCTGCTCTCCATTTCCTCATGAGCGGCTTCAGTCCTTCCCGGATATACACAGATCAGGCATAACATTATGACCAGGTGAAGTGAATAACACTGATGATCTCTGTTAGTGGGTGGGATATATTAGGCAGCAAGTGAACATTTAGTCCTCAGAGTTGATGTGTTAGAAGCAGGAGAAATGGGCAAGCGTGAGGATTAGAGCGAGTTTGACGAGGGCCAGATTGTGACGGCGATGGAGAACCGGCCACAGGCTCATTGATGCCCGTGGAGAGCGAAGGCTGGCAACACAATATTAGGAAGGTGGTCATAATGTTATGCCTGATCGGTGTATGGCAGGGACGTTTATGCGTGACCTCACCAGCCTTAATGATACGATATAGTGTCAGTAAAAAGACTATACGAAGATATGAATCCTGCATTAATGGTTTATGAATTATGAATAAAGATCATCACAAACATCATGAATATTCATTATGGGTTTAAAACATGCGTCCCATTCCGTCCGGTTTATCATAAACTAGGCCACTCTGGCTTCACTCTTTCAGACGGATTTGGCTTTGCTCAAATCCTGGAGGAAATCCCAAGAGCCCAAACTCTCCCGCTTCAATCCCATCATCCATTAACTCCGTCAACACGGAACGATTTACAACTGAGAGGCTATTAATACCAGCGGGAGCAGCGGTGGGGGTAAGATGAGGCGCGGGAACCGGAAATATATCCTTACAAACAACACCGGCCTCCTCTCCAAACACACTGAGCTTCACAGAGACACCCATCCCATAATGCACTGCAATCAGCTGGACCAATACTGAGAGGCGTCAGGAGAAATGGTTCAGAATTGATGTAATGTAACATTCAGAGATGAGCTGTACTGTACATACTGTACACAACTATACAACTGTACAATACATGTGGACACACAGCAGTGCCATAAACCTGTGTACATTATACAATACCAGCAATAACTAGCACTAGCACTAGCACTAGCACTAGCACTAGCACTAGAGCGCGGTCTGCGGCCTATTGGAGAGTTTCCACCGCAGAACAACACATAAAACTTAAAACACATAGAATAACTCTGACTTTACCTCACTCAATTCTTTACATCTTACAATTTTGACTTTACAACTTACATTTCTAACTTTACAACTTATAATTCTGACTTTACCTCACTCAATTCTGACTTTACCTCACTCAATTCTTTACATCTTACAATTTTGACTTTACAACTTACATTTCTAACTTTACAACTTATAATTCTGACTTTACAACTTATAATTCTGACTTTACAACTTATAATTCTGACTTTACAACTTATAATTTCAAGTTATATCTCAATTCTGACTTTACACAACTTACAATTCTGACTTTACAACTTACAATTCTGACTTTACACAACTTACAATTCTGACTTTACAACTTACAACTTACAATTCTGACTTTACAACTTACAATTCTGACTTTACAACTTACAATTCTGACTTTACACAACTTACAATTCTGACTTTACACAACTTACAATTCTGACTTTACACAACTTACAATTCTGACTTTACACAACTTACAATTCTGACTTTACAACTTACAACTTACAATTCTGACTTTACACAACTTACAATTCTGACTTTACAACTTACAACTTACAATTCTGACTTTACAACTTACAATTCTGACTTTACACAACTTACAATTCTGACTTTACACAACTTACAATTCTGACTTTACACAACTTACAATTCTGACTTTACACAACTTACAATTCTGACTTTACAACTTACAACTTACAATTCTGACTTTACAACTTACAATTCTGACTTTACACAACTTACAATTCTGACTTTACACAACTTACAATTCTGACTTTACACAACTTACAATTCTGACTTTACAACTTACAATTCTGACTTTACACAACTTACAATTCTGACTTTACACAACTTACAATTCTGACTTTACACAACTTACAATTCTGACTTTACAACTTACAATTCTGACTTTACAACTTACAATTCTGACTTTACAACTTACAATTCTGACTTTACAACTTACAATTCTGACTTTACAACTTACAATTCTGACTTTACACAACTTACAATTCTGACTTTACACAACTTACAATTCTGACTTTACAACTTACAATTCTGACTTTACAACTTACAATTCTGACTTTACAACTTACAATTCTGACTTTACAACTTACAATTCTGACTTTACAACTTACAATTCTGACTTTACAACTTACAATTCTGACTTTATATCTCACAATTTCAAGTTATATCTCAATTCTGACTTTACGTCACTCAATTCTTTACATCTTACAATTCTGACTTTACAACTTATAATTTCAAGTTATATCTCAATTCTGACTTTACACAACTTACAATTCTGACTTTATATCTCACAATTTCAAGTTATATCTCAATTCTGACTTTACAACTTACAATTCTGACTTTATATCTCACAATTTCAAGTTATATCTCAATTCTGACTGTACACAACTTACAATTCTGACTTTACAACTTACAATTCTGACTTTATATCTCACAATTTCAAGTTATATCTCAATTCTGACTTTACAACTTACAATTCTGACTTTACACAACTTACAATTCTGACTTTATATCTCACAATTTCAAGTTATATCTCAATTCTGACTTTACAACTTACAATTCTGACTTTACACAACTTACAATTCTGACTTTATATCTCACAATTTCAAGTTATATCTCAATTCTGACTTTACAACTTACAATTCTGACTTTACAACTTACAATTCTGACTTTATATCTCACAATTTCAAGTTATATCTCAATTCTGACTTTACAACTTACAATTCTGACTGTACACAACTTACAATTCTGACTTTACAACTTACAATTCTGACTTTACAACTTACAATTCTGACTTTATATCTCACAATTTCAAGTTATATCTCAATTCTGACTTTACAACTTACAATTCTGACTTTACACAACTTACAATTCTGACTTTATATCTCACAATTTCAAGTTATATCTCAATTCTGACTTTACAACTTACAATTCTGACTTTACACAACTTACAATTCTGACTTTATATCTCACAATTTCAAGTTATATCTCAATTCTGACTTTACAACTTACAATTCTAACTTTACAACTTATAATTCTGACTTTACCTCACTCAATTCTGACTTTACCTCACTCAATTCTGACTTTACCTCACTCAATTCTTTACATCTTACAATTTTGACTTTACAACTTACATTTCTAACTTTACAACTTATAATTCTGACTTTACAACTTATAATTCTGACTTTACAACTTATAATTCTGACTTTACAACTTATAATTTCAAGTTATATCTCAATTCTGACTTTACACAACTTACAATTCTGACTTTACAACTTACAATTCTGACTTTACACAACTTACAATTCTGACTTTACAACTTACAACTTACAATTCTGACTTTACAACTTACAATTCTGACTTTACACAACTTACAATTCTGACTTTACACAACTTACAATTCTGACTTTACACAACTTACAATTCTGACTTTACACAACTTACAATTCTGACTTTACACAACTTACAATTCTGACTTTACACAACTTACAATTCTGACTTTACACAACTTACAATTCTGACTTTACAACTTACAACTTACAATTCTGACTTTACAACTTACAATTCTGACTTTACACAACTTACAATTCTGACTTTACACAACTTACAATTCTGACTTTACACAACTTACAATTCTGACTTTACACAACTTACAATTCTGACTTTACACAACTTACAATTCTGACTTTACAACTTACAACTTACAATTCTGACTTTACAACTTACAATTCTGACTTTACACAACTTACAATTCTGACTTTACACAACTTACAATTCTGACTTTACACAACTTACAATTCTGACTTTACAACTTACAATTCTGACTTTACACAACTTACAATTCTGACTTTACACAACTTACAATTCTGACTTTACACAACTTACAATTCTGACTTTACAACTTACAATTCTGACTTTACAACTTACAATTCTGACTTTACAACTTACAATTCTGACTTTACAACTTACAATTCTGACTTTACAACTTACAATTCTGACTTTACAACTTACAACTTACAATTCTGACTTTACAACTTACAATTCTGACTTTACAACTTACAATTCTGACTTTACAACTTACAATTCTGACTTTACACAACTTACAATTCTGACTTTACACAACTTACAATTCTGACTTTACACAACTTACAATTCTGACTTTACAACTTACAATTCTGACTTTACAACTTACAATTCTGACTTTACAACTTACAATTCTGACTTTACAACTTACAATTCTGACTTTACAACTTACAATTCTGACTTTACAACTTACAATTCTGACTTTACAACTTACAATTCTGACTTTATATCTCACAATTTCAAGTTATATCTCAATTCTGACTTTACGTCACTCAATTCTTTACATCTTACAATTCTGACTTTACAACTTATAATTTCAAGTTATATCTCAATTCTGACTTTACACAACTTACAATTCTGACTTTATATCTCACAATTTCAAGTTATATCTCAATTCTGACTTTACAACTTACAATTCTGACTTTATATCTCACAATTTCAAGTTATATCTCAATTCTGACTGTACACAACTTACAATTCTGACTTTACAACTTACAATTCTGACTTTATATCTCACAATTTCAAGTTATATCTCAATTCTGAATGTACAACTTATAATTCTGACTTTACAACTTACAATTCTGACTTTACAACTTACAATTCTGACTTTACAACTTACAATTCTGACTTTATATCTCACAATTTCAAGTTATATCTCAATTCTGACTGTACACAACTTACAATTCTGACTTTACAACTTACAATTCTGACTTTACAACTTACAATTCTGACTTTATATCTCACAATTTCAAGTTATATCTCAATTCTGACTTTACAACTTACAATTCTGACTTTACACAACTTACAATTCTGACTTTATATCTCACAATTTCAAGTTATATCTCAATTCTGACTTTACAACTTACAATTCTGACTTTACACAACTTACAATTCTGACTTTATATCTCACAATTTCAAGTTATATCTCAATTCTGACTTTACAACTTTTTACAACTTACAATTCTGACTTTACAACTTACAATTCTGACTTTCTCTCACAATTTCAAGTTATATCTCAATTCTGAATGTACAACTTATAATTCTGACTGTACACAACTTACAATTCTGACTTTACACAACTTACAATTCTGACTTTACAACTTATAATTTCAAGTTATATCTCAATTCTGACTTTATATCTCACAATTTCAAGTTATATCTCAATTCTGACTTTATATCTCACAATTTCAAGTTATATCTCAATTCTGACTGTACACAACTTACAATTCTGACTTTACAACTTACAATTCTGACTTTATATCTCACAATTTCAAGTTATATCTCAATTCTGAATGTACAACTTATAATTCTGACTTTACAACTTACAATTCTGACTTTACAACTTACAATTCTGACTTTACAACTTTTTACAACTTACAATTCTGACTTTACAACTTTTTACAACTTACAATTCTGACTTTACAACTTTTTACAACTTACAATTCTGACTTTACAACTTTTTACAACTTACAATTCTGACTTTACAACTTACAATTCTGACTTTATATCTCACAATTTCAAGTTATATCTCAATTCTGACTTTACAACTTACAATTCTGACTTTACACAACTTACAATTCTGACTTTATATCTCACAATTTCAAGTTATATCTCAATTCTGAATGTACAACTTATAATTCTGACTGTACACAACTTACAATTCTGACTTTACAACTTACAATTCCGACTTTCTCTCACAATTTCAAGTTATATCTCAATTCTGAATGTACAAATTATAATTCTGACTGTACACAACTTACAATTCTGACTTTACAACTTACAATTCCGACTTTATATCTCACAATTTCAAGTTATATCTCAATTCCGACTTTATATCTCACAATTTCAAGTTATATCTCAATTCTGACTTTATATCTCACAATTTCAAGTTATATCTCAATTCTGACTTTATATCTCAATTCTGATTTTACAACTTACAATTTCGAGTTTATAATCGCAATTCTGATTCTATAACTCAAAATTGCGTGAATAAAGTCAGAATTGTGAGATAAAAAGTCCCTTATATTACTTGAGTGGCGAAAACACGTTTTTCATAGCGATCAGATCTGGACACAGACCACAAATCATGTCTCATCATAAATGAAAAGGCCTATAATTAAAAACATAACTTTAATATTATCCCTCATGGATCAGTGAATGGTCTTCTGTGATTCAAGCTGTTATATCACTGATAAATCAACAAGTGATGGAGGCTTTCAGCTGAACCCTGAATACTGTAACAATCCTGAGGTAAATCATTTTACTGTAAAACAATAACAATACAGTTTAACCCTATAAAGCCGGCTTGCCTTCTAGGGCATATCCAGGAAAGCAACACACACGGTTTAATAAACTGTTCCATTAATAACAAATCTCACCACAGTAACACACATAACTAATATCTGAAGTGCTAACTATCTACTAGTAGCCTAACTAGTGCGGATCGCCCCTCCCCCACCCGCCTCATATGAAGCATGTGCTGCATCTGGCGGCTTCCCTCAGCGTGTATTAGGACAAAAACAACACGAAATGAGCGTTATTGAGTGTCCATCACCTTCTGAGGTGGTCAACAAACATTCAACACGGTGGAAATAAGACTTTAGGGGCTTTAGAGGTGAGTGGGAAAGTTCAAACATGCGTGTGTGTGTCGACACACTTTCCTCACAGAGATTCACGCGCACACAGAAAAGTTCTTACCGCCAAGATTCAGGTTCCCGCGTCTCTTTCACTTCCACCAGGAAAATGTCCCCCAACTTCAGTGCGCAAACTGCGACTTTACTCCCATCTTCCTCAGATTTCCCCTCGGCGGTGGCGACCGTTATCGACGGTTATTCCGATACAAGATCCCTGGGAGACAATAGTCGAGGGTTCATGTGCCAAAGTTCACGTTTAAATGTCGATCATGTGTGTTTTTAGTTGAGTTTCCTGTGTGTTTGTCACAGAATGGAGCGTCGGAAGACAGACAGCAGCGCACACACTTACTACAGCGGCGCGAGCGGGGCGGGCGGTGTTCCCTATCCGAGGAAGCGCCCTAAGCCCTAACGAGACAGCACACTAGCACACTACTCTTACTATTCCTGTGGTATATTACATTTGGTGTGTGGAGTAAAAAAGTAAGGCATTTTTACAGAAAATGTCATTAAAATATGTTTTGGATTTTAAACAGTAAAGCATTTTTATAGAACAATAAATAAAAAATGCTATATATATATAAACAGTAAGTTCAATTTCAAAATTCAATTAAAAATGCAAAAATTATTGTTATTATTAAACATGCAAATTATTTATTTTAATTTTTTAGCAATGTTTTTTATATGTAAATTAAAATTATTTATTTTTAGTATTAAAATTTTTAGTATTTTAATTGAAATGCTAAATTATATATACTTAATTTAAACAGTTAGGCTTTTTATGTGCACATTTGAAAAAAAAATGTATTTATTGTAAATTATTATTATTATTATATTTTTAATTGTAAACATTAAAGCATTTTTATAGAACATTAAATTAAAAATGCTATATATATAAATTTATGACTGTATAAAACTATATATATTTAAAAAAAAATATATATATATATTTTTATATTTTTATAAACATATAAAAATATATATGTTATATATATATACATATATATATATATATATATATATATATATATATATATATATATATATATATAACAGTAAAGTTCAATTTCAAAATTCAATTAAAAAACAAAAACAAATATAAAATTGTTATTATTAAACATCCATAATATAACATTTTTTAAATAAGGCTTTATATATGCACATGTGAATTAAAAATGTGTAAAATGTATTTATTGTAAATTATATTTATTTAAATTTTAAACAGTAAAGCATTTTTATAGAACATACAATTAAAAATGCTATATAAATTAAACAGTTTTTTAATATAATTAAATATTTAATAAAATAGTTATTATTAAACATGCAAACTATTTAAATAATGCTAAATTATATATTAAAATGCTAAATTATATATACTTAATTTGAACAGTACAGCTTTTTATATGCCAATTAAAAAAAAAATTAAATGTTTTTATTGTAAATTATTATTGTTATTTTAAACAGTGAGGCACTTTAATAAAACATTGAATTAAAAATGCCATATATATATAATGTACCACGTGCATCAATGAGCCATGGATGACTTTTGATAGATATCACATTATATATTTAAATGGTTGATATAACTAATGGAAAATAAAAACTACTTTAATTTTTAAATAGTAAGGTTTTTATATGCATAATTATATACGTTAAAGTCAGGCTTTTTATACAAAACGTAATAAAAATGCTAAATTATTTATTTAAAATGTTACATAGCAAGGCTTTTTTTTACAAGATTGCATAAAAAATGCAGAATTATTGCATCATATTGTTGACTTTGAGACGTGATTTAGCAGTAAATCAATACTAGCGTTGTGTAGTGTTGTCTAGTTAGGGAGCACACTAGGTGTTGAGCCACAGCCGGGGGGGGGGGGGGGGGGGGGGGGATAGGGGGTTTGCTCTTTGTGACCCACAATGGAAAAATGAGCAGCTGACCTTAAACCTGCTTATTCAACAGCACAAAATCAGCACATCCGCTGCCAAACCAC
>NC_137103.1:56998683-57003683 GCF_949357685.1 Gobio gobio | reverse complement strand
GAAAAAACTAAGAGTATGTAAATAAATTAATCAATCAAAATATTTAAATATATAAATAAGATTTTAAACATTTGTGTAAAATAAGTTGGTAAATATTTCTGTTTTATTATTTAATTAAATAAATACAATTTATTTGATAATTTTTATGTATTTACTCATTTAGTTACTTATTATTTTCAAAATTAAATCTTATTTTTTTACTTAAATATTTTTATTTATTCATTTAAATATTTTTATTTATTCATTTATTTACATACTCGTAAAAAAAATTATTTAATAATATATATATATTCACTTATTATAATCAATTATATTTATTTATTTAGAAAATAGAAATATTTATTCATAAACAATTTATCTTTACTTATTTACTTACTAATTTTAAACCTCTTTATTAATTTCAATATTTATATTTTTTATGTAGGCCTACTTGTTTTAATCTATTTTTCATTTATTTTAATATTTTTTTATGTATTTAATAATTTATGTATTTACTTATTGTAATCAATTGTATTTATTTATTTAGAAAATAGAAATATTTATTCATAAACAATTTCTCTTTATTTATTTACTTATTTATTTTAACCTTCTTTATTAATTTAATTATTTGTTTATTTACTTATTTTAATCTATTTTTCATTTATTTTAATATTTTTTAATGTATTTAATAATTTATGTATTTACTTATTTTAATCAATTGTATTTATTTATTTAGAAAATAGAAATATTTATTCATAAACAATTTATCTTTATTTATTTACTTATTTATTTTAAACTTCTTTTATTAATTTAAATATTTATATTTGTTTATTTACTTGTTTTAATCTATTTTAACTTATATTAATGTATGTATTAAACCTTTAACCTTCTTTATTAATTTAAATATTTGTTTATTTACTTATTTTATTCTATTTTTAATTTATTTAAAAAAAATGTATGTATTTAATAATTTATGTATTTACTTATTTTAATCAATCGTATTTATTTATTTAAAAAATAGAAATATTTATTAATAAACAACTTCTCTTTATTTATTTACTTACTAATTTTAAACTTCTTTATTAATTATTAAAGTATCTTTATTTACTTGTTTTAATCTATTTTTAACTTATATTAATGTATGTATTAAATGAGTAAATCAGAGTAGAAGTGAGCTGAAAGAAGGCAGTGTGTGGGATCAGTGGGAACAGTGGGATCAGTGGGAGCAGTGGGATCAGTGGGAACAGTGGGAACAGTGGGATCAGTGGGAACAGTGGGAACAGTGGGATCAGTGGGATCAGTGGGAACAGTGGGAACAGTGGGAGCTCATGGGATTTCTCCATGTGAGCAGAGATTTTGCACTGGAGGTCATGTTTTTCCACATATAAAGATCTTTCCCACTGTTTAATGGAGAGGGAAAGTTTCCAGAGTGGGAAGAAGTGCACAAATATTGATGAAGGATAAATCCTGGAGTGTCAGAAACACACACTCTTAAACAAATAAGAAATGGTGGAAAGTATGTTTAAACATGAAACTAAACCACCAGTAGGGGGCAGCAGGTGACCGTCTGAATGAGCGAGTCAGTGAGTCGATTCATTCAAACGATTCATTCAAACGGCTGATTCGTTCAGGAATGAGGGAGTCGTTTATGAACAGGTCACTTTGACTCAACTGATTCGTTCAATTTTTTTTATAAATAAATAATTTGATATTTATTTTAATATATGAATTACAAATAAGTTAATAAAATTAGATGAAAATAAAAAAATGGATTAAAATAAGCAAATAAATGTAAATGCATAAAAATACTTAAATCAATAAATAAATAAGTTTAAAATAAGTAAATTAGTAAGCAAATAAATAATTAGGCCTAGAAATAAAAATAAGTAAATACATAAATTAGTAAATACATGTAAGAAAAAATATTAAAATAAAGAAAAAATTATGAGTATGTAAATAAATTAATAAATAAAAATATTTAAATAAATAAGATTTAAATGTTTTTTTAAAATAATTAACTAAATTAGCAAATAAATATTTAAATAAATAAATAAAAATAGGTACAAATAACTAAATACATAAATAAATAAAAACATAACAAAATGTATCAAATAACTAAATGACGAGTATGTAAATAAATGAATCAATACAAATATTAAATAAATAATATTTTTATTTGTTTAACTAAATTGTTAAATCATTTTAATATAAATACATTATTATTTTAATAAATAAATAAAAATAGATTAAAATAGGTGAATAAAAGAGTAAGTAAACAAATAAATAAACATGTAAACTTATAAATAAATGAATAAATACAAATATTAAAATAAATAAATAAGATTTTTTAAGTAAACAAATTGGTAAATAAATAAATAAAAATTGTATATAAATAAATATTTTTTTAAATAAGTAAATATATAAAATAATAAATGTATTTTTAAAATCTAAATTTAAAATTTTTAAAAACGACAAGTGTGTAAATAATTTAATCAATAAAATTATTTTAAATATTTACTAAATTCATAGCCTAAATATATATATTTTTTTACATATATTATTTTCAAAATAATTAAATAAAATAGATAATTCAATAAGAGCAAGGAAACAAATAAATTAATAAATAAGATTTTTTTTTTAAAAGTAACTAAATTAGTAAATAAATGAAAACATTTATATAAATAAATTATGTTAAATAAATAAATAAAAATAGACAAAAAATGAGTAAATACATAAATTATAAATATTTTTTTTTAAATGTATTTAAATAAAGAAAAAATATGAGTATGTAAATAAATGAATCAATAAAAATATTAAAATAAATACATAGGATTTTAATAAGTAATTAAATTGGTAAAGAAAATTATATAATTACATTTTTTAAATAAATAAATATAGAAAAGAACAAGTAAACAAATAAATGAATAAATAACAAAGAATAAAATAAACAAATGTATAATAGTAAATAAAAATTTATTTTTTAAATAAATAAAAATAGATAACTTAATTAATGAATGCAATTAAGAATTAAAAGTCATGGAGGATTTTAAAGAAAGTGAATTGTGTTGAATAGTTGCTTTTAAAATCTATTGTTTCCAAGCAAGTATGAAAAACTCCCGCTCTGCCATTGGTGGAAGGACCCGGTTGCCCCGCCCCCAAACTCACTCCATTGGCTGAGCCTCTGCTTCCTCTTCTCAGTGTAATAACAGTTGTTCAGCCCAGATGAGCTCCAGATGCTGGACCGTCTCAGAGGTCAGAGGTCAACCGTCCCGCAGGAACACACACACACATCAGGGACTCATTTCTGCCTCCAGGGTTCAGATCATAAATGTGCCATTATTCCCACATGTCTGCCATTCGCCCAGGCTCAATCCGCAGGTTATTGATGAGAGTTATTGTGTGTGATTGCCTTCACTTCCTCTGCAACGGCCATCACTGATCCTTGTTTTTGGAGAAGCTGTGTGTGTGTGTGTGTGTGTGTGTGTGTGTGTGTGTGTGTGTGTGTGTGTGTTTGTGTGTGTGTGTTTGTGTGTGTGTGTGTGTGTGTGTGTGTGTGTGTGTGTGTGTGTGTGTGTGTGTGTGTGTGTGTGTGTGTGTGTGTGTGTGTGTGTGTGTGTGTGTGTGTGTGTGTGTGTTTGTGTGTGTGTGTGTGTGTGTGTATGTGTGTGTGTGTGTGTGTGTGTGTGTGTGTGTGTGTGTGTGTGTGTGTGTGTTCATATTTACAGATGTAAACACCGGAAACCGCGACTCACGCTTTAACTGAAGAGCCGGAGATGTAAGATCTGTGCATTTGAATATTAAATATAAAGTTTCCATGCATTTGGATTTGAAAGTTTGGGAACATCATAAGGATATTGTGTGATATTGTGTGATATTGTGTGATATTGTGTGATATTGTGTGATATTGTGTGATATTGTGTGATATTGTGCTTTATAAGGCATTATAATCTGAGACCGGATGCTGGTGTTCTTCAGGAGATCAGACGATCAGTGGAGCATTGGGAACCTGATTCTTTTAATCAGTCGATTTAAATTCAAAATGCATCTGTTGAAATTGTGTAGAAGCGATCGGCACAAATCTGTCCATCCTGAAGACAAATCAATATATTCAGATTACAAGCATTTGGTTTTATAAAATGTTCAAATGGACGGATAGACGAATGGGTGGGCGAAAAGATGGATGGGTGGACGGATGGACAGGTGGATGAGTGGACGAATAGATGGATGGATGGACAGATGGATGGATGGACAGATGGATGGATGGACAGATGGATGGATGAATAGTTGGATGGATGGATGGATGGACAGATGGATGGATGGACAGATGGATGGATGAATAGTTGGATGGATGGATGGATGGACAGATGGATGGATGGACAGATGGATGGATGAATAGTTGGATGGATGGATGGATGGACAGATGGATGGATGAATAGTTGGATGGATGGATGGACAGATGGATGGATGGACAGATGGATGGATGGACAGATGGATGGATGGACAGATGGATGGATGAATAGTTGGATGGATGGATGGATGGACAGATGGATGGATGAATAGTTGGATGGATGGATGGACAGATGGATGGATGGACAGATGGATGGATGGACAGATGGATGGATGGACAGATGGATGGATGGACAGATGGATGGATGAATAGTTGGATGGATGGATGGACAGATGGATGGATGAATAGTTGGATGGATGTACGGACAGGTGGATGGGTGGACGAAAAGATGGATGGATGGACAGATGGATGGGTGGACGGATGGACAGGTGGATGAGTGGACGAATAGATGGATGGATGGACAGATGGATGGGTGGACGGATGGACAGGTGGATGAGTGGACGAATAGATGGATGGATGGACAGATGGATGGATGAATAGTTGGATGGATGGATGGATGGACAGATGGATGGATGGACAGATGGATGGATGAATAGTTGGATGGATGGATGGATGGATGGATGGACAGATGGATGGATGGACAGATGGATGGATGAATAGTTGGATGGATGGA
>NC_137103.1:56981183-56983683 GCF_949357685.1 Gobio gobio | reverse complement strand
AAAATTTGAAATTATGACGGTCAAAATTATGTCAAACATGACACAAATCAACTTTTTGTCATAATTATTTTTATATCATAATTAATTGGATAAAGTAAAAAATTAAGTAGTTTTCAATTAAGTTGAAATTATGTCATACTAAGTCATAATTGTCATATTAAATCATAATTATGAGGGAAAAGTTGAAATTATGACCAAGTAATAATTATATCATATTAAATCATAATTATGAGATTAAAAAGTTGAAATTGACGTCATAATTAAGATTTTTGCTATATAATAGATATATATAATAAAAAAAATGAATTAGGAGATAAAGTTGAAGTTGAAATTATGACAATGAGATCAAAAAGTCGAAATGTTGATATCAACTTTTTGTCATAGTTATGTTTTTATATAATAATTAATGAGATAAAGTTGAAATTATGACATACTAAGTCATAATTGTCATATTAAATCATAATTATGAGATCAAAATTGCCGTCAACTTTCTGTCATAATTACGACGAGATAAAGCTGAAATTATGACATACTACATCATAATTATGTTATTAAAAAGGCGAAATCGAAACTGTGAAGGTCTGTCATAATTATGGGGTTACACTCTAAAAAATGCTGGGTTAAAAATAACCCAAGTTGGGTTGAAAATGGACTAACCCAGCAATTTGGTTGTTTTAACCCAAGCATTTTTTTAGAGTGTACTCAAAATAGTCATCGAAGATGTGAATCTTGGCCCCAAGAGCCAATATAAAGTAAACTGGATATGAATGTAAACAAGATCCAATGTTTTATCAGGCTATTATGATTATTATTTATTATTTTCTACATTTAGACACCTACACTCTAAAAAATGTGGGGTTAAAAACAACCCAAGTTGGGTTGAAATGGACTAACCCAGCAATTGGGTTGTTTTAACCCAGTGAATGGGTTGTTTTGACCCAGCAATTGGGTTGTTTTAACCCAGTGAATGGGTTGTTTTAACCCAGTGAATGGGTTGTTTTATCCCAGCAATTGGGTTGTTTTAACCCAGTGAATGGGTTGTTTTATCCCAGCAATTGGGTTGTTTTAACCCAGTGAATGGGTTGTTTTAACCCAGCAATTGGGTTGTTTTAACCCAGTGAATGGGTTGTTTTATCCCAGCAATTGGGTTGTTTTAACCCAGTGAATGGGTTGTTTTAACCCAGTGAATGGGTTGTTTAACCTAGTGAATTGGTTGTTTTAACCCAGTGAATGGGTTGTTTTAACCTAGTGAATGGGTTGTTTTAACCCAGCAATTGGGTTGTTTTAACCTAGTGAATGGGTTGTTTTAACCTAGTGAATGGGTTGTTTTAACCTAGTGAATGGGTTGTTTTAACCCAGCAATTGGGTTGTTTTGACCCAGTGAATGGGTTGTTTTAACCTAGTGAATGGGTTGTTTTAACCTAGTGAATGGGTTGTTTTAACCCAGCAATTGGGTTGTTTTGACCCAGTGAATGGGTTGTTTTAACCTAGTGAATGGGTTGTTTTAACCTAGTGAATGGGTTGTTTTAACCCAGCAATTGGGTTGTTTCAACCCAGCATTTGGGTTGTTTCAACCCAGTGAATGGGTTGTTTTAACCCAGCAATTGGGTTGTTTTGACCCAGTGAATGGGTTGTTTTAACCCAGTGAATGGGTTGTTTTAACCTAGCAATTGGGTTGTTTTAACCTAGTGAATGAGTTGTTTTAACCCAGCAATTGTTTTTTTTAACCCAGTGAATGGGTTGTTTTGACCCAGCAATTGGGTTGTTTTAACCCAGTGAATGGGTTGTTTTAACCCAGTGAATGGGTTGTTTTATCCCAGCAATTGGGTTGTTTTAACCCAGTGAATGGGTTGTTTTATCCCAGCAATTGGGTTGTTTTAACCCAGTGAATGGGTTGTTTTAACCCAGCAATTGGGTTGTTTTAACCCAGTGAATGGGTTGTTTTATCCCAGCAATTGGGTTGTTTTAACCCAGTGAATGGGTTGTTTTAACCCAGTGAATGGGTTGTTTAACCTAGTGAATTGGTTGTTTTAACCCAGTGAATGGGTTGTTTTAACCTAGTGAATGGGTTGTTTTAACCCAGCAATTGGGTTGTTTTAACCTAGTGAATGGGTTGTTTTAACCTAGTGAATGGGTTGTTTTAACCTAGTGAATGGGTTGTTTTAACCCAGCAATTGGGTTGTTTTGACCCAGTGAATGGGTTGTTTTAACCTAGTGAATGGGTTGTTTTAACCTAGTGAATGGGTTGTTTTAACCCAGCAATTGGGTTGTTTCAACCCAGCATTTGGGTTGTTTCAACCCAGTGAATGGGTTGTTTTAACCCAGCAATTGGGTTGTTTTGACCCAGTGAATGGGTTGTTTTAACCCAGTGAATGGGTTGTTTTAACCCAGCAATTGGGTTGTTTTAACCCAGTGAATGGGTTGTTTTAACCCAGCAATTGTTTTTTTTAACCCAGTGAATGGGTTGTTTTAACCCAGAGGTTGGGTTAAATGTTTGCCT
>NC_137103.1:56968683-56971183 GCF_949357685.1 Gobio gobio | reverse complement strand
TCCATCGTTCTCTCTATCTATCCATCCATCCATCCACCGTTCTCTCTATCCATCCATCCACCGTTTTCTCATCCATCCATCCACCGTTCTCTCTATCCATCCATCCACTGTTCTCTCTATCCATCCATCCATCCACCGTTCTCTTCATCCATCCACTGTTCTTTCTATCCATCCATCCACTGTTCTCTCTATCCATCCATCCACTGTTCTATCTATCCATCCATCCACCGTTTTCTCTATCCATCCATCCACCGTTCTCTCATCCATCCACCGTTCTTTCTATCCATCCATCTATCTACCGTTCTCTCTATCCATCATCTATACACTGTTCTTTCTATCATCCATCTATCTACCGTTCTCTCCATCCATCCATCTATCCACTGTTCTCTCTATCATCCATCTATCTACCGTTCTCTCCATCCATCCATCTATCTACCGTTCTCTCTATCCATCCATCTATACACTGTTCTTTCTATCATCCATCTATCCACCGTTCTTTCCATCCATCCATCTATCTACCGTTCTCTCCATCCATCCATCTATCTACCGTTCACTCTATCCATCCATCTATACACTGTTCTTTCTATCATCCATCTATCTACTGTTTTCTCCATCCATCCATCTATCTACCGTTCTCTCTATCATCCATCTATTCACCGTTCCCTCTATCCATCCATCTATCTACTGCTCTCTCTATCATCCATCTATTCACCGTTCTCTCTATCCATCCATCTATCAATTGTTCTCTCATCCATCCATCCACCCACCGTTCTCTCTATCCATCCATCCACCATTCTCTCTATCCATCCATCCACCGTTCTTTCTATCCATCCATTCACTTTTCTCTCCATCCATCCATCGTTCTCTCTATCTATCCATCCATCAGTCCACCGTTCTCTCTATCCATCCATCCACCGTTCTCTCATCCATCCATCCACCGTTCTCTCTATCCATCCATCCACTGTTCTCTCTATCCATCCATCCATCCACCGTTCTCTTCATCCATCCACTGTTCTTTCTATCCATCCATCCACTGTTCTTTCTATCCATCCATCCACTGTTCTCTCTATCCATCCATCCACTGTTCTCTCTATCCATCCATCCACTGTTTTCTCTATCCATCCATCCACCGTTCTCTCCATCCATCCACCGTTCTTTCTATCCATCCATCTATCTACCGTTCTCTCCATCCATCCATCTATCTACCGTTCTCTCTATCCATCCATCTATACACTGTTCTTTCTATCATCCATCTATCTACCGTTCTCTCCATCCATCCATCTATCCACTGTTCTCTCTATCATCCATCTATCTACCGTTCTCTTTATCCATCCATCTATCTACCGTTCTCTCTATCCATCCATCTATCTACCGTTCTCTCTATCCATCCATCTATACACTGTTCTTTCTATCATCCATCTATCTACCGTTCTCTCCATCCATCCATCTATCCACTGTTCTCTCTATCATCCATCTATCTACCGTTCTCTCCATCCATCCATCTATCTACCGTTCTCTCTATCCATCCATCTATACACTGTTCTTTCTATCATCCATCTATCCATCGTTCTCTCCATCCATCCACCGTTCTTTCTATCCATCCATCTATCTACCATTCTCTCCATCCATCCATCTATCTACCGTTCTCTCTATCCATCCATCTATACACTGTTCTTTCTATCATCCATCTATCTACCGTTCTCTCCATCCATCCATCTATCCACTGTTCTCTCTATCATCCATCTATCTACCGTTCTCTCCATCCATCCATCTATCTACCGTTTTCTCTATCCATCCATCTATACACTGTTCTTTCTATCATCCATCTATCTACCGTTCTCTCCATCCATCCATCTATCCACTGTTCTCTCTATCATCCATCTATCTACCGTTCTCTCCATCCATCCATCTATCCACTGTTCTCTCTATCATCCATCTATCTACTGCTCTCTCTATCATCCATCTATTCACCGTTCTCTCCATCCATCCATCTATCCACTGTTCTCTCTATCATCCATCTATTCACCGTTCCCTCTATCCATCCATCTATCTACTGTTCTCTCCATCCATCCATCTATCTACCGTTCTCTCTATCCATCCATCTATCCACTGTTCTCTCTATCATCCATCTATTCACCGTTCCCTCTATCCATCCATCTATCTACTGTTCTCTCTATCATCCATTTATACACTGTTCTTTCTATCATCCATCTATCCACCATTCTCTCTATCCATCCATCTATCCACCATTCTCTCTATCCATCTATCTATCCACCATTCTCTCTATCCATCCATCTATCTATCATTCTCTCTATCCATCCATCTATCCACTGTTCTCTCTATCCATCCATCTATCCACCGTTCTCTCTATCCATCCATCTATCTATCATTCTCTCTATCCATCCATCTATCCACCATTCTCTCTATCCATCCATCTATCCACCATTCTCTCCATCCATCCATTTATATATCGTTCTCTCTATCCATCCATCTATCCACT
>NC_137103.1:56926183-56961183 GCF_949357685.1 Gobio gobio | reverse complement strand
ATCGTTCTCCCCATCCGTCCATCTATCGTTTTCCCCATCCGTCCGTCTAACGTTCTCCCCATCCGTCCATCTAATGTTCTCCCCATCCATCCATCTATCATTTTCTCTATCTGTCCATCTATCGTTCTCCCCATCTGTCCATCTATCGTTCTCCCCATCCGTCTATCTAATGTTCTCCCCATCCATCCATCTATCGTTCTCTCTATCTGTCCATCTATCGTTCTTCCCATCCGTCCATCTAATGTTCTCCCCATCCATCCATCTATCGTTCTCCCCATCCGTCCATCTTTCGTTCTCCCCATCCATCCATCTATCTTTCTCCCCATCCATCCATCTATCGTTCTCTCTATCTGTCCATCTATCGTTCTCCCCATCCGTCCATCTAATGTTCTCCCCATCCATCCATCTGTCCATCTATCATTCTCCCCATCCATCCATCTATCATTCTCTCTATCTGTTCATCTATCGTTCTCCCCATCCCGTCCATCTAACGTTCTCCCCAGCCATCCATCTATCTGTCCATCTATCGTTCTCCCCATCTGTCCATCTATCGTTCTCCCCATCCCGTCCATCTATCGTTCTCCCCATCCCGTCCATCTATCGTTCTCCCCATCCGTCCATCTATCGTTCTCCCCATCTGTCCATCTATCTGTCCATCTATCGTTCTCCCCATCCATCCATCTATCTGTCCATCTATCATTCTCCCCATCCCGTCCATCTATCGTTCTCCCCATCCCATCCATCTATTGTTCTCCCCATCCGTCCATCTATCGCTCTCCCCATCCGTCCATCTATTGTTCTCCCCATCCGTCCATCTATTGTTCTCCCCATCCATCCATCTATTGTTCTCCCCATCCGTCCATCTATCGTTCTTCCCATCCGTCCATCTATTGTTCTCCCCATCCGTCCATCTATTGTTCTCCCCATCAGTCCATCTATCGTTCTCCCCATCCATCCATCTATCGTTCTCCCCATCCGTCCATCTATTGTTCTCCCCATCCGTCCATCTATCGTTTTCCCCATCAGTCCATCTATCGTTCTCCCCATCCATCCATCTATCGTTCTCCCCATCCGTCCATCTATTGTTCTCCCCATCCGTCCATCTATCGTTCTCCCCATCCATTCATCTATCGTTCTCCCCATCCGTCCATCTATTGTTCTCCCCCTCCGTCCATCTATCGTTCTCCCCATCCTATCCATCTATCGTTCCCCCCATCCGTCCATCTATCGTTCTCCCCATCCCGTCCATCTATCGTTCCCCCCATCCGTCCATCTATCGTTCTCCCCATCCCGTCCATCTATCGTTCTCCCCATCCGTCCATCTATCGTTCTCCCCATCCGTCCATCAATCGTTCTCCCCATCCGTCCATCTATCGTTCTCCCCATCCATCCATCTATCGTTCTCCCCATCTGTCCATCTATCGTTCTCCCCATCTGTCCATCTATTGTTCTCCCCATCCGTCCATCTATCGTTCTCCCCATCCATCCATCTATCGTTCTCCCCATCCGTCCATCTATCGTTCTCCCCATCCGTCCATCTATCGTTCTCCCCATCTGTCCATCTATCGTTCTCCCCATCCGTCCATCAATCGTTCTCCTCATCTGTCCATCTATCGTTCTCCCCATCTGTCCATCTATCGTTCTCCCCATCCGTCCATCAATCCTTCTCCCCATCCGTCCATCTATTGTTCTCCCCATCCGTTCATCTATCGTTCTCCCCATCCGTCCATCTATTGTTCTCCCCCTCCGTCCATCTATCGTTCTCCCCATCCCGTCCATCTATCGTTCCCCCCATCCGTCCATCTATCGTTCTCCCCATCCCGTCCATCTATCGTTCTCCCCATCCGTCCATCTATCGTTCTCCCCATCCGTCCATTTATTGTTCTCCCCCTCCGTCCATCTATCGTTCTCCCCATCCCGTTCATCTTTCGTTCCCCCCATCCATCCATCTATTGTTCTCCCCATCCCGTCCATCTATCGTTCTCCCATCCGTCCATCTATCGTTCTCCCCATCCGTCCATCTATTGTTCTCCCCATCCGTTCATCTATCGTTCTCCCCATCCGTCCATCTATTGTTCTCCCCCTCCGTCCATCTATCGTTCTCCCCATCCCGTCCATCTATCGTTCCCCCCATTCGTCCATCTATCGTTCTCCCCATCCTGTCCATCTATCGTTCTCCCCATCCGTCCATCTATCGTTCTCCCCATCCGTCCATCCATTGTTCTCCCCATCCGTTCATCTATCGTTCTCCCCATCCGTCCATCTATTGTTCTTCCCCTCCGTCCATCTATCGTTCTCCCCATCCTGTCCATCTATCGTTCCCCCTATCCGTCCATCTATCTTTCTCCCCATCCGTCCATCTATCGTTCTCCCCATCCGTCCATCTATCGTTCTCCTCATCCATCCATCTATTGTTCTCCCCATCCGTCCATCTATTGTTCTCCCCATCCATTCATCTATCGTTCTGCCCATCCGTCCATCTATTGTTCTCCCCCTCCGTCCATCTATCGTTCTCCCCATCCGTCCATCTATTGTTCTCCCCCTCCGTCCATCTATCGTTCTCCCCATCCTGTCCATCTTTCGTTCCCCCATCCTTCCATCTATCGTTCTCCCCATCCTTCGATCTATCGTTCTCCCCATCCGTCCATCTATCGTTCTCCTCATCCATCCATCTATCATTCCATCTATCATTCCATCTATCGTTCTCCCCATTCCGTCCATCTATCATTCCATCTATCGTTCTCCCCATTCCGTCCATCTATCGTTCCATATATCGTTCTCCCCATCCCGTCCATCTATCGTTTTCCCCATACGTCCATATATCGTTCTCCCCATCCTTCCATCTATCGTTCTCCCTATCCATCCATCTATCATTCCATCTATCATTCCATCTATTGTTCTCCCCATCCCGTCCATCTATCGTTCCATATATCGTTCTCCCCATCCCGTCCATCTATCGTTCTCCCCATCTGTCTGTAACACAGGTTAAATAAAGGGGATTATTTAATTTATATACCATCTAGTTATATCATATTCCCTTATTAAAAGTCAGTAAGAGGTGTAAAACTGATTAAGAATAAATAAATTAATGCAAATTAATTTCCAGATTAATCCTCAGTGATTGACGAATGAGAGCTCTTTGTCATTTTGCGCCGTGCGTGTCAATGAGCATGCGCGATGACAGAAGAGACGACCTTGATGGAGAGAGCAGACGTGATTGATCAATGTGATCCAAACTGATCAAATTTAGACTTCAACCCCTCGAAAAGTACGAGGAAGTTCAAAATTCAATTACTTCGATGCATTCGGAGTAAGAAGCCGACTGAATATAGTAATACAATCTATTAGTTCGTGACGCCATTTTGTGGTCGCGCACGCCTGTAATAGAGGTGCGCCTGTGTGAGAGCAAAAAAAATCGATCAAAGAGTTTCACCGTCGCCATTGTTGGCCACGTGTCTGTATAAGTGAAACGCTATTGATTCAGAGGCCAGGTTTTTTTTTTCTTTGTCTTTCTTGTTTCTATTTTTTCTTTCTTCTCTCTTTTCTTCTTTCTTGAATCTTGGAAACGTGACACCCGAGCGATCTTCTGTGACACCCTGTGAACTCCATTTTGGATGGCGAGCCAAGCAAACCTTTAGCAGAGTAGAAGAAAATACATCATGGAGAGGACGACGATATCCTTTCTTTGAGTTTTCCAGTTATCGTGAAGCAAGAGAAATTTTAAGGGTGTATGGTCATCCATAGACCAGATCAAGAGACATTGTAAACATATGAGAACACTTGAGGTCTTTTGAGAGAGACACTACACTTTCTTTTTGTGTATTCTTTTATTTTTATTTTATTTTATTTTTTAATTATTTTTGATGTACTGAATTGACCGGTCTGTGCATATATTTCAGGGAAAAACCGAGTGCACTCAGAGGGAATTTTCAGTCAGTTTTATTGTTTGTCCATGTGATTTTGTAATTTACTTTATTTTATTTGATTAACTTTCTATATTTTCTTTAAAGGTGAAATCAATTATATTTCTATTTCAAATTTAATCTTGTGTCTGTCTGTTGTTTCTCAGTACAACCCGCTACCTACTTAGCGATCCCTTAATCTTCTGACAAGTTCAAATTCAAACTGTATTATACAATAAGCAATCCATTAAACTATTGCTAATTATTAGATAAGTGCTACATGTCCATCAATCGTTCTCCCCATCCGTCCATCTATCGTTCTCCCCATCCGTCCATCTATCGTTCTCTCTATCTGTCCATCTATCATTCTCCCCATCCGTCCATCTAATGTTCTCCCCATCCATCCATCTGTCCATCTATCATTCTCCCCATCCATCCATCTATCATTCTCTCTATCTGTTCATCTATCGTTCTCCCCATCCCGTCCATCTAACGTTCTCCCCAGCCATCCATCTATCTGTCCATCTATCGTTCTCCCCATCTGTCCATCTATCGTTCTCCCCATCTGTCCATCTATCTGTCCATCTATCGTTCTCCCCATCCATCCATCTATCTGTCCATCTATCGTTCTCCCCATCCGTCCATCTATCGTTCTCCCCATCCCGTCCATCTATCGTTCTCCCCATCTGTCCATCAATCGTTCTCCCCATCCGTCCATCTATCGTTCTCCCCATCCGTCCATCTGTCGTTCTCCCCATCCGTCCATCTATCGTTCTCCCCATCCATCCATCTATCGTTCCCCCCATCCGTCCATCTGTCATTCTCCCCATCCGTCCATCTATTGTTCTCCCCATCCGTCCTTCTATTGTTCTCCCCATCCGTCCATCTATCGTTCTCCCCATCCGTCCATCTATTGTTCTCCCCATACCGTCCATCTATAGTTCTCCCCATCCGTCCATCTATCGTTCTCCCCATCCGTCCATCTAACGTTCTCCCCATCCATCCATCTATCTGTCCATCTATCGTTTTCCCCATCCGTCCATCTAACGTTCTCCCCATCCATCCATCTATCGTTCTCCCCATCCGTCCATCTATCGTTCTCCCCATCCCGTCCATCTATAGTTCTCCCCATCCGTCCATCTATCGTTCTCCCCATCCGTCCATCTAACGTTCTCCCCATCCATCCATCTATCTGTCCATCTATCGTTCTCCCCATCCGTCCATCTATCGTTCTCCCCATCCGTCCATCTAACGTTCTCCCCATCCATCCATCTATCTGTCCATCTATCGTTCTCCCCATCCGTCCATCTATCGTTCTCCCCATCCCGTCCATCTATCGTTCTCCCCATCTGTCCATCAATCGTTCTCCCCATCCGTCCATCTATCGTTCTCCCCATCCGTCCATCTATCGTTCTCCCCATCCGTCCATCTGTCGTTCTCCCCATCCGTCCATCTATCGTTCTCCCCATCCATCCATCTATCGTTCCCCCCATCCGTCCATCTGTCATTCTCCCCATCCGTCCATCTATCGTTCTCCCCATCCGTCCATCTATCGTTCCACCCATCCGTCCATCTGTCATTCTCCCCATCCGTCCATCTATCGTTCTCCCCATCCGTCCATCTATCGTTCCCCCCATCCGTCCATCTGTCGTTCTCCCCATCCGTCCATCTATCGTTCTCCCCCTCCGTCCATCTAACGTTCTCCCATCCATCCATCTATCTGTCCATCTATCGTTCTCCCCATCCGTCCATCTATCGTTCTCCCCATCCGTCCATCTATTGTTCTCCCCATCCCTCCATCTATCGTTCTCCCCATCCGTCCATCTATAGTTCTCCCCATCCCGTCCATCTATTGTTCTCCCCATCTGTCCATCTATTGTTCTCCCCATCCGTCCATCTATCGTTCTCCCCATCCGTCCATCTATTGTTCTCCCCATCCCTCCATCTATCGTTCTCCCCATCCGTCCATCTATCGTTCTCCCCATCCGTCCATCTATTGTTCTCCCCATCCGTCCTTCTATTGTTCTCCCCATCCGTCCATCTATCGCTCTCCCCATCCGTCCATCTATTGTTCTCCCCATCCCTCCATCTATCGTTCTCCCCATCCCGTCCATCTATCGTTCTCCCCATCCGTCCATCTATTGTTCTCCCCATCCGTCCATCTATCGTTCTCCCCATCCGTACATCTATTGTTCTCCCCATCCCTCCATCTATCGTTCTCCCCATCCGTCCATCTATCGTTCTCCCCATACGTCCATCTATAGTTCTCCCCATCCGTCCATCTATCGTTCTCCCCATACGTCCATCTATTGTTCTCCCCATCCGTCCATCTATCGTTCTCCCCATCCGTCCATCTATTGTTCTCCCCATCCCTCCATCTATCGTTCTCCCCATCCGTCCATCTAACGTTCTCCCCATCCATCCATCTATCTGTCCATCTATCTTTCTCCCCATCCGTCCATCTAACGTTCTCCCCATCTATCCATTTATCTGTCCATCTATCGTTCTCCCCATCCGTCCATCTAACGTTCTCCCCATCGATCCATCTATCTGTCCATCTATCGTTCTCCCCATCCGTCCATCTAACGTTCTCCCCATCCTTCCATCTATCTGTCCATCTATCGTTCTCCCCATCCGTCCATCTATCGTTCTCCCCTTCCCGTCCATCTATCGTTCTCCCCATCTGTCCATCTATCGTTCTCCCCATCCGTCCATCTATCGTTCTCCCCATCCGTCCATCTATTGTTCTCCCCATCCATCCATCTATCTGTCCATCCATCATTCTCCCCATCCGTCCATCTATCGTTCTCCCCATCCTTCCATCCATCTATCGTTCTCCCCATCCGTCCATCTATTGTTCCCCCCATCCGTCCATCTATCGTTCTCCCCATCCATCCATCCATCTATCGTTCTCCCCATCCGTCCATCTATCGTTCTCCCCATCCGTCCATCTATCGTTCTCCCCATCCATCCATCCATCTATCGTTCTCCCCATCCGTCCATCTATCGTTCTCCCCATCCGTCCATCTATCGTTCTCCCCATCCTTCCATCCATCTATCGTTCTCCCCATCCGTCCATCTATTGTTCCCCCCATCCGTCCATCTATCGTTCTCCCCATCCATCCATCCATCTATCGTTCTCCCCATCCGTCCATCTATCGTTCTCCCCATCCGTCCATCTATCGTTCTCCCCATCCATCCATCCATCTATCGTTCTCCCCATCCGTCCATCTATCGTTCTCCCCATCCATCCATCCATCCATCCATCTATCGTTCTCCCCATCCGTCCATCCATCTATAGTTCTCTCCATCCGTCCATCTATCGTTCTCCCCATCCGTCCATCTATTGTTCTCCCCATCCATCCATCTATCTGTCCATTTATCGTTCTCCCCATCCGTCCATCTATCGTTCTCCCCATCCGTCCATCTATCGTTCTCCCCATCCGTCCTTCTATCGTTCTCCCCATCCCGTCCATCTATCGTTCTCCCCATCCGTCCATCTATCGTTCTCCCCATCCGTCCATCTATTGTTCCCCCCATCCGTCCATCTATCGTTCTCCCCATCCATCCATCCATCTATCGTTCTCCCCATCCGTCCATCTATCGTTCTCCCCATCCATCCATCCATCTATCGTTCTCCCCATCCGTCCATCCATCTATCGTTCTCCCCATCCGTCCATCTATCGTTCTCCCCATCCATCCATCCATCCATCAATCGTTCTCCCCATCCGTCCATCTATCGTTCTCCCCATCCGTCCATCTATTGTTCTCCCCATCCGTCCATCTATCGTTCTCCCCATCCGTCCATCTATCGTTCTCCCCATCCGTCCATCTATCGTTCTCCCCCTCCGTCCATCTATCGTTCTCCCCATCCATCCATCTATTGTTCTCCCCATCCGTCCATCTATCGTTCTCCCCATCCGTCCATCTATCGTTCTCCCCATCCGTCCATCTATCGTTCTCCCCCTCCGTCCATCTATCGTTCTCCCCATCCATCCATCTATCGTTCCCCCCATCCGTCCATCTATCGTTCTCCCCATCCGTCCATCTATCGTTCCCCCCATCCGTCCATCTATTGTTCTCCCCATCCGTCCATCTATCGTTCTCCCCATCCGTCCATCTATCGTTCTCCCCATCCGTCCATCTATCGTTCTCCCCATCCGTCCATCTATCGTTCTCCCCATCCGTCCTTCTATCGTTCTCCCCATCCCGTCCATCTATCGTTCTCCCCATCCGTCCATCTATCGTTCTCCCCATCCGTCCTTCTATTGTTCTCCCCATCCGTCCATGTATCGTTCTCCCCAGCCGTCCATCTATCGTTCTCCCCATCCGTCCATCTATCGTTCTCCCCATCCGTCCTTCTATCGTTCTCCCCATCCCGTCCTTCTATCGTTCTCCCCATCCCGTCCATCTATCGTTCTCCCCATCCGTCCTTCTATCGTTCTCCCCATCCCGTCCATCTATCGTTCTCCCCATCCGTCCTTCTATCGTTCTCCCCATCCGTCCTTCTATTGTTCTCCCCATCTGTCCATCTATCGTTCTCCCCATCCGTCCATCTATCGTTCTCCCCATCCATCCTTCTATCGTTCTCCCCATCCGTCCATCTATCGTTCTCCCCATCCCGTCCATCTATCGTTCTCCCCATCCGTCCATCTATCGTTCTCCCCATCCATCCTTCTATCGTTCTCCCCATCCGTCCATCTATCGTTCTCCCCATCCGTCCTTCTATCGTTCTCCCCATCCCGTCCATCTATCGTTCTCCCCATCCGTCCATCTATTGTTCTCCCCATCCGTCCATCTATTGTTCCCCCCATCCGTCCATCTATCGTTCTCCCCATCCATCCATCCATCTATCGTTCTCCCCATCCGTCCATCTATCGTTCTCCCCATCCATCCATCCATCTATCGTTCTCCCCATCCGTCCATCCATCTATCGTTCTCCCCATCCGTCCATCTATCGTTCTCCCCATCCATCCATCCATCCATCAATCGTTCTCCCCATCCGTCCATCTATCGTTCTCCCCATCCGTCCATCTATCGTTCTCCCCATCCGTCCATCTATCGTTCTCCCCATCCGTCCATCTATCGTTCTCCCCATCTGTCCATCTATCGTTCTCCCCATCCGTCCATCTATCGTTCTCCCCATCTGTCCATCTATCGTTCTCCCCATCCGTCCATCTATCGTTCTCCCCATCCGTCCATCTATCGTTCTCCCCATCCGTCCATCTATTGTTCCCCCCATCCGTCCATCTATCGTTCTCCCCATCCATCCATCCATCTATCGTTCTCCCCATCCGTCCATCTATCGTTCTCCCCATCCATCCATCCATCTATCGTTCTCCCCATCCGTCCATCCATCTATCGTTCTCCCCATCCGTCCATCTATCGTTCTCCCCATCCATCCATCCATCCATCCATCAATCGTTCTCCCCATCCGTCCATCTATCGTTCTCCCCATCCGTCCATCTATCGTTCCCCCATCCCTCCATCTATCGTTCCCCCCATCCGTCCATCTATCGTTCTCCCCATCCGTCCATCTATCGTTCTCCCCATCCGTCCATCTATCGTTCTCATGAGAGCATGATGTTGATGGTTTGTTGAGGTTTAAAGCGTCTGAAGGCAGTAATGCTGGGTCCGATCTGTTCTAGATCCTGTGGAATTGCTCAAACGGTTCAGGCTGCGCTGGTTTAATGACTCATTATAGCGGCTTCGTGATGATTCACGTGTTCTGCGTTTGCTCTGGTTCAGAACAGACTATCTTCTGCTCGTCTCTTTGAAGCTAGTTGACCATTATCCTTGACATCATGTGCACAACACCCTACGGTACTGGATGGCAAATTAAGTCCTTTAATGATAAGTTGTTTCCCAAGGTTTCGCAGGGAATTTCCACTGGATTACATTGTTCCAGAATCCTTTGAACTTGACATTGAACTTAAGCAGACTTTTGGTTTGCAGACCCGTAAAGATGCTTTTGGGAAAGGGAACAAAGCCCTGATTCACATCCCTGAACCGTTGCAAATGATTCTTTGAATCGATTCACTGAACTGATTCACTGCAGTTTAAATGTTTCCTCTCAGTGTTTTAATGATGTCTCTCTTCTTTTTTCAGAGCAATGGATCATTGGTGTGGTGTCAGAGTCACAAGCAGTGCTCAAAGGTAAAAACTCTTCACCCTGAATCACCAGACAGGAATAAGGACAGGATAATGATAAAAAACATCCAGTGTAATAAGAAATTAGCCCTATTTTAGGACCATTAAGATTTTTTGCAAGAACTTTAGGCACATTTTCGTAAAATAGTGATGTTTTATTTAAATCTTCGTAAATGTAAAAAATGAGATTGAAGTATTTAAACGTCTTGCTACTGCAGTGCAAGAAAAATAGAGATATTTAAATGTTTGTAAATTTTACAAGTGTAAAAAGTACGTTTATTGTGTTTGTGCATCTTATTACTGTAATGCAGGAAAAATTTTGATATTTTATTAAAATATTCATAAAGTTTACAAGTTTAAACACATAAGTTTAATGAATTTGTGCGTCTTATTACTGTAATTCGTGGTTTTATATAATATTTGTAAAGTTTACAAGTTAAAAAGTAAGTTTATTTTGTTTGTGCATCTCATTACTGTAATGCAGGAAAATAGTGATATTTTATTAAAATATTTGTAAAGTTTACAAGTGTAAAAAAGTTAGTTTGTGCATTTCATTAATGTAATATAATTCTTACATTTTACAAGTTTAAAAAAGTAAAGTTAAAATATTTATGCATCTCATGATTGTTTTGCAAGAACAATAGTGATATTTAATTAAAATATTTGTAAAGTTTACAAGTGTAAAAAAGTAAGTTTAATGTATTTGTGTCTCATTACTGTAATATAAGAAAAATAGTGACATTTCATGAAAATATTTGTAAAGTTTACAAGTGTAAAAACTTAGTTTGTGCATCTTATTACTGTAATCAGTGTTTTATATAATATTCGTAAAGTTTACAAGTTTAAAAAAGTTAGTTTAGTGTATTTGTGTATCTCATTACTGTAATATAAGAAAAATAGTGATATTTCATGAAAATATTTGTAAAGTTTACAAGTGTAAAAAAGTTAGTTTGTGCATTTCATTACTTTAATATATTTCTTACATTTTACAAGTTTAAAAAAGTAAAGTTTAAGTATTTATGTATCTCATGACTGTTTTGCAAGAAAATTGTTTTTTCATGAAAATATTTGAAAAGTTTACAAGTGTAAAAAAGTAAGTTTAATGTATTTGTGCATCTCATTACTGTAAAATAAGAAAAATATTTGTACATTTTAAAAGTTTTAAAAGGAAAGTTAAACTATTTAAGCATCTTATGACTGTAATGCAAGAAAAATACTGATATTTTATTAAAATATGTGTAAAGTTTAAGAAAATAGTGTTGTTTCATGAAAATATTGGTAAAGTTTACAAGTGTAAAAAAGTAAGTTTAATGTATTTGTGCATCTCATTACTCTTATATAAGAAAAATAGTGATATTTCATGAAAATATTTGTACATTTTAAAAGTTTTAAAAGGAAAGTTAAACTATTTAAGCATCTTATTAGATTAGATTAGATTAGATTCAACTTTATTGTCATTACACAAGTACAAGTACAAGGCAAAGAAATGCAGTTTAGGTCTAACCAGAAGTGCAATAGCAGCAAGTGCAGGATATACAACGTTTGCATAAGTGCAGGACATGGATATGTACTGAATATATATAAATATATCTATAAATAGAGAGATGGTTATTACTATAAACAGAATTTACAGGTGGATATGTACTATGAATATAATATAATATACAGATGACTGTAATGCAAGGAAAATACTGATATTTTATTAAAATATGTGTAAAGTTTAAGAAAATAGTATTGTTTCATGAAAAATTTGTAAAGTTTACAAGTGTAAAAAAGTAAGTTTAATGTATTTGTGCATATCATTACTGTAATATAAGAAAGAAGTGATGTTTCATGAAAATATTTGTAAATTTTAAAAATTTTAAAAAGTAAAGTTAAACTATTTAAGCATCTTATGACTGTAATGCAAGAAAAATACTGATATTTTATTAAAATATGTGTAAAGTTTAAGAAAATAGTATTGTTTCTTGAAAATATTTGTAAAGTTTACAAGTGTAAAAAAGTAAGTTTAATGTATTTGTGCATCTGATTACTGTAATATAAGAAAAATAGTGATGTTTCATGAAAATATTAGTACATTTTAAACGTTTTAAAAAGTAAAGTTAAACTATTTAAGCATCTTATGACTGTAATGCAAGAAAAATAGTGATATTTTATTAAAATATGTGTAAAGTTTACAAGTGTAAAAAGAGTAAGGTTAAAGCTTTTGCACATGATGTTGGTAGTATTTGTTGTTCTGCCTTTATTTAAGCAGATGTGTGTGTGTAATATGTTCTCTGAAATGCAGTAAAAACAGAGAATAATGGGAATTACAAAACTATAATTAGATTTTGAGAGACCTGGTTTTATTAAACGCCACAAAAAGAGTGTGTTTACATGATTCCCTGTGTATCTCGCATGAGTAGATGTGATGCATACTTCACAGTTTACTATGGTAACAGTGCTTTGTTGAGTCATTACACGCTCACAGGAAGGCATCATGCGTGACACTCGTTCACACACACGTGTGCATGTCATGCATTTTACACACATTAATGCTTCATTTTATGTTAGCTAATGCATGAACTAATGTTTAGACCTTGTTGCAAAAAGTCGCGAGTGAAGTTCCCCCAAGAAGAACTCTCTTTGTGTTTAGAGAGTCTGTAGTTGGTGTAGAATGTGTGTAGTTGATGTAGTTTGTGTTTAGAGAGTCTGTAGTTGGTGTAGAGTGTGTGTAGTTGGTGTAGTTTGTGTTTAGAGAGTCTGTAGTTGGTGTAGTTTGTGTTTAGAGAGTCTGTAGTTGGTGTAGAGTGTGTGTAGTTGGTGTAGTTTGTGTTTAGAGAGTCTGTAATTGGTGTAGAGTGTGTGTAGTTGGTGTAGTTTGTGTTTAGAGAGTCTGTAGTTGCTGTAGAGTGTGTGTAGTTGGTGTAGTTTGTGTTTAGAGAGTCTGTAGTTGGTGTAGAGTGTGTGTAGTTGGTGTAGTTTGTGTTTAGAGAGTCTGTAGTTGGTGTAGAGTGTGTGTAGTTGGTGTAGTTTGTGTTTAGAGAGTCTGTAGTTGCTGTAGAGTGTGTGTAGTTGGTGTAGTTTGTTTTTAGAGAGTCTGTAGTTGGTGTAGAGTGTGTGTAGTTGGTGTAGTTTGTGTTTAGAGAGTCTGTAGTTGGTGTAGAGTGTGTGTAGTTGGTGTAGTTTGTGTTTAGAGAGTCTGTAGTTGCTGTAGAGTGTGTGTAGTTGGTGTAGTTTGTGTTTAAAGAGTCTGTAGTTGGTGTAGAGTGTGTGTAGTTGGTGTAGTTTGTGTTTAGAGAGTCTGTAGTTGGTGTAGAGTGTGTGTAGTTGGTGTAGTTTGTGTTTAGAGAGTCTGTAGTTGGTGTAGTTTGTGTGTAGTTGGTGTAGTTTGTTTTTAGAGAGTCTGTAGTTGGTGTAGTTTGTGTTTAGAGAGTCTGTAGTTGGCGTAGAGTGTGTGTAGTTGGTGTAGTTTGTGTTTAGAGAGTCTATAGTTGGTGTAGAGTGTGTGTAGTTGGTGTAGTTTGTGTTTAGAGAGTCTGTAGTTGGTGTAGAGTGTGTGTAGTTGGTGTAGTTTGTGTTTAGAGAGTCTGTAGTTGGTGTAGAGTGTGTGTAGTTGGTGTAGTTTGTGTTTAAAGAGTCTGTAGTTGGTGTAGAGTGTGTGTAGTTGGTGTAGTGTGTGTTTAGAGAGTCTATAGTTGGTGTAGAGTGTGTGTAGTTGGTGTAGTTTGTGTTTAGAGAGTCTGTAGTTGGTGTAGAGTGTGTGTAGTTGGTGTAGTTTGTGTTTAGAGAGTCTGTAGTTGGTGTAGAGTGTGTGTAGTTGGTGTAGTTTGTGTTTAGAGAGTCTGTAGTTGGTGTAAAGTGTGTGTAGTTGGTGTAGTTTGTGTTTAGAGAGTCTGTAGTTTGTGGAAAGTGTGTAGTTGGTGTAGTTTGTGTTTAGAGAGTCTGTAGTTGGTGTAGAGTGTGTGTAGTTGGTGTAGTTTGTGTTTAGAGAGTCTGTAGTTGGTGTAGAGTGTGTGTAGTTGGTGTAGTTTGTTTTTAGAGAGTCTATAGTTGGTGTAGAGTGTGTGTAGTTGGTGTAGTTTGTGTTTAGAGAGTCTGTAGTTGGCGTAGAGTGTGTGTAGTTGGTGTAGTTTGTGTTTAGAGAGTCTATAGTTGGTGTAGAGTGTGTGTAGTTGGTGTAGTTTGTGTTTAGAGAGTCTGTAGTTGGTGTAGAGTGTGTGTAGTTGGTGTAGTTTGTGTTTAGAGAGTCTGTAGTTGGTGTTGAGTGTGTAGTTGGTGTAGTTTGTTTTTAGAGAGTCTATAGTTGGTGTAGAGTGTGTGTAGTTGATGTAGTTTGTGTTTAGAGAGTCTGTAGTTGGTGTAGAGTGTGTGTAGTTGGTGTAGTTTGTGTTTAGAGAGTCTGTAGTTGGTGTAGTTTGTGTGTAGTTGGTGTAGTTTGTGTTTAGAGAGTCTGTAGTTGGTGTAGAGTGTGTGTAGTTGGTGTAGTTTGTGTTTAGAGAGTCTGTAGTTGGTGTAGAGTGTGTGTAGTTGGTGTAGTTTGTGTTTAGAGAGTCTGTAGTTGCTGTAGAGTGTGTGTAGTTGGTGTAGTTTGTGTTTAAAGAGTCTGTAGTTGGTGTAGAGTGTGTGTAGTTGGTGTAGTTTGTGTTTAGAGAGTCTGTAGTTGGTGTAGAGTGTGTGTAGTTGGTGTAGTTTGTGTTTAGAGAGTCTGTAGTTGGTGTAGTTTGTGTGTAGTTGGTGTAGTTTGTTTTTAGAGAGTCTGTAGTTGGTGTAGTTTGTGTTTAGAGAGTCTGTAGTTGGCGTAGAGTGTGTGTAGTTGGTGTAGTTTGTGTTTAGAGAGTCTATAGTTGGTGTAGAGTGTGTGTAGTTGGTGTAGTTTGTGTTTAGAGAGTCTGTAGTTGGTGTAGAGTGTGTGTAGTTGGTGTAGTTTGTGTTTAGAGAGTCTGTAGTTGGTGTAGAGTGTGTGTAGTTGGTGTAGTTTGTGTTGAAAGAGTCTGTAGTTGGTGTAGAGTGTGTGTAGTTGGTGTAGTGTGTGTTTAGAGTCTATAGTTGGTGTAGAGTGTGTGTAGTCGGTGTAGTTTGTGTTTAGAGAGTCTGTAGTTGGTGTAGAGTGTGTGTAGTTGGTGTAGTTTGTGTTTAGAGAGTCTGTAGTTGGTGTAGAGTGTGTGTAGTTGGTGTAGTTTGTGTTTAGAGAGTCTGTAGTTGGTGTAAAGTGTGTGTAGTTGGTGTAGTTTGTGTTTAGAGAGTCTGTAGTTTGTGGAAAGTGTGTAGTTGGTGTAGTTTGTGTTTAGAGAGTCTGTAGTTGGTGTAGAGTGTGTGTAGTTGGTGTAGTTTGTGTTTAGAGAGTCTGTAGTTGGTGTAGAGTGTGTGTAGTTGGTGTAGTTTGTTTTTAGAGAGTCTATAGTTGGTGTAGAGTGTGTGTAGTTGGTGTAGTTTGTGTTTAGAGAGTCTATAGTTGGCGTAGAGTGTGTGTAGTTGGTGTAGTTTGTGTTTAGAGAGTCTATAGTTGGTGTAGAGTGTGTGTAGTTGGTGTAGTTTGTGTTTAGAGAGTCTACTAACATGAACTAATGTTTAGACCTTGTTGCAAAAAGTCGCGAGTGAAGTTCCGCCAAGAAGAACAGACATTAACAAGGCAAAACACAAATTCATTTTGCTTCACAAGAGGTAATGAGGATGTCAGAGGGCTTCAAAGAGGAAATACTTTGTGTTTGCGCTCGAAGTCAACAAAAGACCTGCTCTTTTCCTTTCCGTGGAGTTGGCTGGTGTTGGGTTTTGGCAGCGGCGCTGTCCCCAGTCATTCATCAAGAGCTGCTGTGTTAAAGAAGGATTTGGCTGTTTGTGTGTGTGAGTGCTGGGCGTTCCCTCTTCATCTCTGAGCGTCGGAGAAACTGAGGAGATCATGCCATGCTTTGACCGAGTGTGTTTCTGTTGCTAGCTATCTGTCAGGCGCACTTCACACTCATGTGTTTTATCATGGTAATTAGTAATGCATATGTTGTCGTTCTCTGGGCGGGCCGGAGTTCAGTCTGGGCTCATTCTCTGTGTTTATGCGTCAGATCTGCGCCTGTTGCTTCATGTTTCGCTGTTTCGTGTTGGGAGATGTTTTGTGGAGTTGATGGTTTGGTGTTTTTTCACAGCGCACTCTGTGCCGTTATAATCTTTCCTCATGCAGGGTTGAGTTGAGAATGTGTCTTATGGATTATTATATATTTGATTTGATGTAGAAACACAGGATTGCAGTTCTGGTATCTGGAAGTAGAATTAAGATGAACTGGAATTCAAAGAAATGACTCATTTTTAATTCAATTCAATTCAATTCAAATTTATTTGTATAGCGCTTTTCACAATACACATTGTTTCAAAGCAGCTTTACAGAAAGTGCATTTTTAGCTAGAAAAACTGCGGAAACAGAGTTCGAACGAATGAAAAAGCCTTGAACGTTTTTGGATAAGTTTAAAAAGACTTCAAGTTTGATAGATAGATAGATGGAACGATAGATGGATGGAACGATGGATGGATGGATAGATGGATGGAACAATGGATGGAATGATAGAACGATGGATGGATGGATGGATAGATAGATGGATAGATGGAACGAAAGATGGATGAACGATGGATGGATGGATGGATAGATAGATGGATAGATGAAACGAAAGATGGATGAACGATGGATGGATGGAATGATAGAACAATAGATGGATGGAACAATGGATGGATGAATGATAGAACAATGGATGGATGGAATGATAGAAGGATGGATGTGTGTAGTTTGTGTAGAGTGTGTGTAGTTGGTGTAGTTTGTTTTTAGAGAGTCTGTAGTTGGTGTAGAGTGTGTGTAGTTGGTGTAGTTTTTGTTAAGAGAGTCTGTAGTTGGTTTAGAGTGTGTGTAGTTGGTGTAGAGTGTGTGTAGTTGGTGTAGTTTGTGTTTAGAGAGTCTGTAGTTGTGTAGAGTGTGTGTAGTTGGTGTAGTTTGTGTTTAGAGAGTCTGTAGTTGGTGTAGAGTGTGTGTAGTTGGTGTAGTTTGTGTTTAGAGTGTCTGTAGTTGGTGTAGTTTGTGTTTAGACAGTCTGTAGTTGGTGTAGTTTGTGTAGAGTGTGTGTAGTTGGTGTTTATAGAGTCTGTAGTTGGTGTAGTTTGTGTTTAGAGAGTCTGTAGTTGGTGTAGTTGGTTTAGAGAGTCTGTAGTTGGTGTAGAGTGTGTGTAGTTGGTGTAGTTTGTGTTTAGAGAGTCTGTAGTTGGTGTATAGTGTGTGTAGTTGGTGTAGTTTGTGTTTAGAGTGTCTGTAGTTAGTGTAGTTTGTGTTTAGACAGTCTGTAGTTGGTGTAGTTTGTGTAGAGTGTCTGTAGTTGGTGTAGTTTGTGTTTAGAGAGTCTGTAGTTGGTGTAGAGTGCGTGTAGTTGGTGTTTAGAGAGTCTGTAGTTGGTGTAGTTTGTGTTGAGTGTGTGTGGTTTGTGTTTTGAGTGTGTGTTGAGTGTGTGTTGAGTGTGTGTGTAGAGTGTTTGTAGAGTGTGTGTGTTGAGTGTGTGTTGTGTGTAGTGTGTGTGTGTGTGTAGTGTGTGTAGTGTGTGTCGAGTGTGTGTCGAGTGTGTGTCGAGTGTGTGTGTAGTGTGTAGTGTGTCGAGTGTGTGTCGAGTGTGTGTTGAGTGTGTGTAGTGTGTGTAGTGTGTGTTGAGTGTGTGTAGTGTGTAGTGTGTTGAGTGTGTGTCGAGGTGTGTCGAGTGTGTGTCGAGTGTGTGTAGAGTGTGTGGAGTGTGTATTGAGTGTAGTGTGTGTAGAGTGTGTGTAGAGTGTGTGTCGAGTGTGTGTCGAGTGTGTGTAGAGTGTGTGGAGTGTGTGTTGAGTGTAGTGTGTGTCGAGTGTGTGTGTAGTGTGTGTGTTGAGTGTGTTGAGTGTGTGTAGTGTGTAGTGTGTCGAGTGTGTGTCGAGGTGTGTCGAGTGTGTGTCGAGTGTGTGTAGAGTGTGTGGAGTGTGTATTGAGTGTAGAGTGTGTGTAGAGTGTGTGTAGAGTGTGTGGTGTGTGTGTTGAGTGTAGTGTGTGTCGAGTGTGTGTCGAGTGTGTGTCGAGTGTGTGTAGAGTGTGTGGAGTGTGTATTGAGTGTAGTGTGTGTAGAGTGTGTGTAGAGTGTGTGTCGAGTGTGTGTAGAGTGTGTGGAGTGTGTGTTGAGTGTAGTGTGTGTAGAGTGTGTGTCGAGTGTGTGTCGAGTGTGTGTGCTCACACATGCCGCTCATCTTTTAATGAAGTGATCTGTTTGTAAAGTCCTCGCAACACAAAGCAAAACTCACACTGGGCCGCTCATGAGGGGTTTCCCAGTTCATTGTTCCATACAGTGTGTGTGTTTATGTGTGTTTATGTGTTTGTGAATAGCTCAACCTGTTGAGTCACCGCAGTGTCCCACAGAAGCGTGTGTGTGTGTGTGTGTGTGTGTGTGTGACAGTGCTCAGGGTCCAGTAGAATGGCTGCTGGTGGACAGGACTGAAGCAGAGCTGGTTAATGATGTAAACAGAGATCGAGTGACCCGTGGGCCGGTCAGCTGGAGTGGGACAGTCCTGATGTCCTGAAGTGGGCCGTTGTGATGGTAATTAACCCCGCGGCCCGGCTTCATTAGCATGCCACAGCTTACCCTCACCCTCCATTCACACCCGGCCCTTTGTCAGGCCTTTTTGTGTTTGCTCTCTTTATCTTTCGTGTGACCACTCCGGCCTTCACACGCCAAGAGAGTTTGACAACTTCTGCTGCTCGTTCAGGCGAGAGTGTGTGTAGTGTGTGTAGAGTGTGTGTAGAGTGTGTGTCGAGTGTGTGTAGTGTGTGTGTAGTGTATGTAGAGTGTGTGTAGTGTGTGTAGAGTGTGTGTCGAGTGTGTGTAGAGTGTGTGGAGTGTGTGTTGAGTGTAGTGTGTGTAGAGTGTGTGTAGAGTGTGTGTTGAGTGTAGTGTGTGTAGAGTGTGTGGAGTGTGTGTTGAGTGTAGTGTGTGTCGAGTGTGTGTCGAGTGTGTGTGGAGTGTGTGGAGTGTGTGTAGAGTGTGTGTAGAGTGTGTGTAGAGTGTGTGTAGTGTGTAGTGTGTAGAGTGTGTGTAGAGTGTGTGTAGAGTGTGTGTAGAGTGTGTGTAGAGTGTGTGTTGAGAGTGTGTAGAGTGTGTGTCGAGTGTGTGTAGAGTGTGTGTAGTGTGTGTGTAGAGTGTGTGTAGTGTGTAGAGTGTGTGTAGAGTGTGTGTAGAGTGTGTGTAGAGTGTGTAGAGTGTGTGTAGAGTGTGTAGTGTGTGTGTAGAGTGTGTGTAGTGTGTGTGTTGAGTGTGTGTTGAGTGTGTGTAGAGTGTGTGTAGAGCAGAGTTTCCGCTAGAAAAAAATGGTGCCGGTCAAAGTGACCGGCAGAGGTTTTGTTTTCCGGACATTTTGATGATATGCCGGTCAAATATCGCCACTTAATTATTCAAGTTGAGGAAAACTGAAAGCAGTTTATGTAACTTAAAAAAATGACACAATCAGGCCATATATGCAACATGTTTATTAGCCTAACTTTCAAATAAACGGGGAAAAAAAAACATGAACGTCCGATTGGCGTCAATGTCAATCAACCAATTTTTTTTTACTATGGTTTCACATTTCATAGTTTAACAAACCAACACCCTTCCCCACATAAAATATCCGAATATAGCATTGTTTTTACTCAAGCAAATTTAATTATAAACTCAGTAGGCCTATGTCTCATTTAGTTGGTAACATTTAAATTGGCCACCGTGTGAAATGACTCCTTGTCAAATGAACTTGAACAAACAAATGACATTCTCAAATTATTCGACTCTCTTGTGAATCCGTTGTGTCGTCCTGCCTTTTCGCAGCGCGAACAGAAAATTTTTTCGTTACCATCAACTACCTCACATCTTAGCCATGGGAACTTGTCAGTCCATTCCGACCGATACGCCCTACACTTCGGCTTTTTCTCCGGTGGTGGCGGAGCTGTCTGGCTCTGATCGCCGGACTGCTGCAGACGCACCGCTCCTGGAACGGACTGACGGACAGCATCCGCGTGCAGTGTGAAAGCGGTAATCCGTTAACATGGGTATGGAAAAAAATACGCACCGCATACTGCAAACGGAGTATGTGTGAAACGGGCGTCAGGAGTTCCTGATTCAGTTTCCTCCTTCGCGTCTGGCCATTGAAAAAAACTTTTAGTCTGCCTGGGCCTGGCCATATTTGAAACGTCTCTCTATAGTTCGTGGTTTAGGTCTATATTATAGCCGTTAGGCGTGCGCTTTATTTGAAATGCAACATGCGATGTTGTTTAAAAACTTTCAAACGGTCGATTCTGATTGTGTTAGGGGCGCGGGGCCGGGATTATTAGGCAGTTTTAATCTGACAATTTGACCGAAAAGATTTAATTTTGTCGGACATTACATTTTTTTCCCGACCAATGTCCGGTAATTACCGGACAACGGAAACCCTGGTGTAGAGTGTGTGTAGAGTGTGTGTTGAGAGTGTGTAGAGTGTGTGTAGAGTGTGTGTAGAGTGTGTGTAGAGTGTGTTGAGAGTGTGTAGAGTGTGTGTAGTGTGTAGAGTGTGTGTAGAGTGTGTAGAGTGTGTGTAGTGTGTGTAGAGTGTGTGTAGAGTGTGTTGAGAGTGTGTAGTGTGTGTAGAGTGTGTGTAGAGTGTGTTGAGAGTGTGTAGAGTGTGTGTAGTGTGTAGAGTGTGTGTAGAGTGTGTAGAGTGTGTGTAGTGTGTGTAGAGTGTGTGTAGAGTGTGTGGAAGCCAGAGCTGAGAGCAGCTTCAGTCGCTCAGGGTCAGAAATCATTTGCTTTGCACATAAGCGGCAGTGCCAAACTCTCCCAGAAATATCCTCAATGCTTCACGATTCTGCCGGACAGGATTTAACAGAAAACACAGAACAAGAAATATTATCGTATATTGTTAGCATTAAAATGTCTTTCTTGTGTTTTTGTTGATATGTGACGTGGATGTGGTTTGATGAGAGATTCTTATTACAGAAGAATATATATATATATATATATATTATTACAGTAATTAATATTAATATTTATTCAGTGTAGGCAGTTCAAGTAATATTACTGAGACATATTTAAAAATAATTTATAACTTAAATTATATATATATTTACAACATATACTTTTAAATACTATTATTTTAAAAGAAATGTTTAATATTTTTAAATAATGTGAATGATACACATTGTATGCGTGTGTGTATATGTATGTGTGTAATGGGTGTGTATATATATATATATATATATATATATATATATATATATATATATATATATATATATATATATATATATATATATATATATATATATATATATATATATATATATATATATATATATATATATATATATATATATATATATATACTCTTAAATAATATTATGTAAAAAAACTACAATTATTTTAATTTAAATTAATATTTAAATATAAATATACTTATTACATATAATGTAACATTAAAAAGAAATGTATATATTTGGTATGAGTGTGTGTTGAGTGTGTGTTGAGTGTGTGTTGAGTGTGTGTATAGAGTGTGTGTTGAGTGTGTGTATAGAGTGTGTGTATATCTATATATATATATATATATATATATATATATATATATATATATATATATAACTTATTATTTAAAAAGATTTTTAAAACCATTTTAATTTTAATGAAATATAATGTTTATATATAATTTACAATATAATATTATTTCAAAAATATGTGTATATATAATTTAATATACAATATTATTAAAAATATATATAATTTACAATATTTACTCTTAAATAATATTATTTAAAAATATATATTTTTAATTATTTTAATTTTAATGATTATATATATATATATAATATTAATAATACTTAAATTATCTCCAAAATTATATTCATGTTTATTGACATTTTAGTAATTTCTTTTTATGTTTTGTCAGAAATATTGCTCTTACGTCAAGATTTATTTTACATCATCAAGTTTTCTGATGTATTACATTTATAATAAAATATAAATTACAAAATGTCCTGTAAAGTACGACTGCATGACAGCGTTTTTCCTCAAAAATGACACATTTAAGATTATTAATTCATTCATTTGAAACATTTCTTTTTACATTTCATCAGAGTTATTGCACTTACACAATCACAAATCAACAAGTTATTATATTTATGCTATATATTAACACAATCTTTACATTTATGATTCAAGAAAAAACTACTCCAACAGTTCCAAAATATGTTTTATAATAATACAACCGTATAAAATGTTGAATGTTGTGACACAGAGTTTGCATGCATTTATTCAGCAGATATATTTATTTAAGAGGAACGCTCTGATTGGACGATCTCGTGATTTTAAAATCTTGTGTTTTCACGATAAATAATCAGCGGGGGGAATATATCTGAGATGATCACAGATCGCATCTCATCTGAGATCAAGCTTTTGTGGCTCACAAAAATCCTGGGAGAATACCTCCACCCGCTCCACCCGCTCCACCTGCTCCACCCGCTCCACCCGCTCCACCTGCCCCACCTCCTGACTTCTCAATGAAGGCCGTTTGTGTCGTGATTAGGGTTTCATTCTGAGAGTAAATACTACGCACCACAAAATCATATAAAGACTAGTCCTAACAAACAGAAAAGCAAACCAGTCACGAATGAATAAATGACTCTTAAGAGTCGATTCTTTTAGTGAATCAGTTCAAACGAATCACAAATCAGTGTTGAACTCGTGTGCACATATCCATCCACCCATCCCCCAAAACTTGCATTAGTGTCCCAAATTTAGTATGTTAAGATCGGCTAATATTCAGTGTCGGACGAGGATTCGATTAGAACTACAAACACGAATACAAGTGTTAAAAAACTACAAACATGGCGGATGTGCGAGTCTGACGGTTGAGTAAAGGGTTTGAGTGATGAATAATCAGCATTTATTCAGTGCTATCCACATTATTTGAGATCTGTTCAACATCGTGAACGTGTTTGGTCATTAACTGAACTGTTGCTGGACTGAGTTTGGTCTGTCAGGACTTCAAAGCTCCTTTTGTTGGACGTAAACCAGACGAGTTCACACACCTTCAGAGGAAACACACACTCGCTTTCTGAAGGACAAAGAGCACTTTTACATTACAGTGACATTAACTGTGATGATATTATATATACATTCACTCTTCTGCTCACCAACACAGCATTTATTTGATCATAAATACAGTACAAATTATGAAATATTCCTCCAGTGTAGATCAGCTGTTCTCTGTGTGAATATATAGTAAAGTGTGATTTATTCCTGTGATTATCATCATTACTCCAGTCTTCAGAGTCACATGACCCTTCACTGATCATTCTCATATGAGGATCTGATATTTATGATTATTATCAGTGTTGAAAACAGGATTCTTTGATGAATAGAAAGTTCAAAAGAACATAATTTATTTGAAATAGAATCTTTTGCGACATGTTAAATGTCTCTTTTGATAAATTTTATGTGTCCTTGCTGAAATTAAAAAGTAAAAGTACTTAAAAAAACCCACTGACCCCAAACCGAAGTGTATTAATATAATACAAATGGGTTATAATTAGGGCTGTCAAAAGATTAATCGCGATTAATCGCATTCCAAAATAAAAGTTTATGTTTACATAATATTTGTATGTGTACTCTGTTAATTATTATTTATATATAAATACACACACATTCATGTATATATTTAAGAAATATTTGCATGTATATCCATTTATATAATCTATAATATATATAGATATAAATGTTTTATATATAAAAATAATATTTTTTTCTTAAATATATACATGCTTGTGTGTGTATTTATATATAAATAATAATTAACAGAGTACACACACATATATTATGTAAACAAACTTTTATTTTGGATACGATTAATCGCGATTAATCTTTTGACAGCCCTAATTATAATATGACATATTGTCACCAAATGAACGAATGAGTTTCAAACAGGTTTTCTGAAAACTCCCCCGTCTGTCATTGGTCAAATGAACAACTAGCCCCGCCCCTAAACTAATGCGATTGGTTGAGTCAGTGTTGCTATGTGAGGCAGGACAGAAAGAATGCTTTAATTCCTCCAAAATCCACCGATTATAACTCGCTTACAACTGACCAAAGTATTTAAACATCCACACAATGCACAATCGCCTTCATATTTCTGAGGAATTGATTTCTCAGGATTCTGTAATGAATAGAAAGTAAAAAAAAAAACTGCGTTTATTTGAGATTTTGCTACTTTTATGTCACCTTTGATCACTTTAATGCGTTCTTGCTGAAGTGATATTCACAACATAGCTTTATATGTCAGTGTTTGCGTGCTCTCTGTAAAGATCTCTCTGCCCCCCCGGTCGGGGCAAATGGGCAAACGGGTGGCTTTATTTGCTTCCTGATATGAGTGTCCCGCTGTGGTGTGTGTGTGTGTGTGTGTGTGTGTGTGTGTGGCGAGGGCCGGTCAGGGCCCAGCAGGAGATGCCCTGATGGGACATGGCTGTTAAGTTTGATGGGCTTCTGTCTGCTATCTGCTCCACTCATTACTCTTCATGGTGGGTGGCACAGCCTGAGTATGAGGCCAGACGTTCACACGCTTCCACAGCCATTGTGCTGCTCCTGGAGGAAGTCTAAGTGTCGCTTGTGTGATTTTTCTTCATTTAAACATGTTAGGATTCTGGAAATGGAGCCATTCACAATTATGCTGGTGTTTCCTACAGAGTTCTTGTTTTTAATGGGACTCCGGGGCGTCTTTTGAAGGCGATTGGATGTTAAAATACATTCTTTCCGTCCAGCCTCACACAGCAACACTGACTCAACCAATCGCAGGAGTTTGGGGGCGGGGCTAGTTGTTGACGGGTTTGCAATTCCAACATTTTATATTATTACTAGAGCTGTCAAAAGATTAATCGCGATTAATCGCATCCAAAATAAAAGTTTGTGTTTACATAATATATGTGTGTGTACTCTGTTAATTATTATTTATATATAAATACACACACATTCATGTATATATTTAAGAAAAAAAAAATGTTTTATATATAAAACATTTATATTTATATATATTATAGATTATATAAATGTATGTACATGCATATATTTCTTAAATATATACATGAATGTTTGTGTATTTATATATAAATAATAATTAACAGAGTACACACGCATATATTATGTAAACACAAACTTTTATTTTGGATGCGATTAATCGCAAGTAATCTTTGGACAGTCCTAATTAATACAAATTTTTACTTTCTTATATTCTATGTTCATATTATTACAGTGGTGTACACTTCCGTTTGGGGAAAAAAAAAACTTTTTATTTTACGCAAGAACGCATTAAATTGATCAAAACTGACACGCAAAATCTCAAATAAACGCTGTTCTTTTAAACTTTCTATTCATTAAAGAATCATGAGAAATCAAACGCATGGCGGTTTATTTAATTGTTTATTTTAATGTGTTTTTTGTGATTGTTTACAATTACAAATTGTGGTTGTAGTTGTGATTGTAGTTGTGGTTGTAATTGTGGTTTTAGTTGTAGTTGTGATTGTAGTTGTGGTTGTAGTTCTGTGGTTGTAGTTGTTTGATTGTGGTTATCATTGTCATTATAGTTTTGGTTGTGGTTGTAGTTGTGTTGGTTGTAGTTGTGATTGTAGTTGTGTGATTGTAGTAGTGGTTGTAGTTGTGTGATTGTGGTTGTAGTTGTGATTTTGTAGTTGTTTGTTTGTGGTTGTGATTGTAGTTGTGGTTGTGGTGGTTGTAGTTGTGATTTTGTAGTTGTTTGTTTGTAGTTGTAATTGTAGTTGCGATTGTAGTTGTGTGATTCTGGCTGTGATTGGGGTTGTGGTGGTTGTAGTTGTGGTTGTGGTGGTTGTAGTTGTGATTGTAGTTGTGTGATTGTGGCTGTGATTGTAGTTGTGGTTGTGGTTGTAGTTGTGGTTGTGATTGTGGTTGTAGTTGTGATTGTGGCTGTGATTGTGGTTGTGGTGGTTGTAGTTGTGATTGTGGCTGTGATTGTGGCTGTGATTGTGGCTGTGATTGTAGTTGTGATTGTAGTTGTGATTGTGGTTGTGGTGGTTGTAGTTGTGATTGTGGTTGTGATTGTGGCTGTGATTGTGGTTGTGGTGGTTGTAGTTGTTATTGTGGTTGTGATTGTGGCTGTGATTGTGGCTGTGATTGTAGTTGTGATTGTGGCTGTGATTGTGGTTGTGGTGGTTGTAGTTGTGATTGTGGTTGTGATTGTGGCTGTGATTGTGGCTGTGATTGTAGTTGTGATTGTGGTTGTGGTGGTTGTAGTTGTGATTGTGGTTGTGATTGTGGCTGTGATTGTGGTTGTGATTGTGGCTGTGATTGTGGCTGTGATTGTGGCTGTGATTGTAGTTGTGATTGTGGTTGTGGTGGTTGTAGTTGTGATTGTAGTTGTGGGATTGTGGCTGTGATTGTAGTTGTGGTTGTGGTTGTAGTTGTGATTGTGATTGTGGCTGTGATTGTGGCTGTGATTGTGGTTGTGGTGGTTGTAGTTGTGATTGTGATTGTGGCTGTGATTGTGGTTGTGGTGGTTGTAGTTGTGATTGTGGTTGTGATTGTGGCTGTGATTGTAGTTGTGATTGTGGCTGTGATTGTAGTTGTGATTGTAGTTGTGATTGTGGTTGTGGTGGTTGTAGTTGTGATTGTGGTTGTGATTGTGGCTGTGATTGTGGTTGTGGTGGTTGTAGTTGTGATTGTGGCTGTGATTGTGGCTGTGATTGTGATTGTAGTTGTGATTGTGGTTGTGGTGGTTGTAGTTGTGATTGTGGTTGTGATTGTGGCTGTGATTGTGGTTGTGATTGTGGCTGTGATTGTAGTTGTGATTGTGGTTGTGGTTGTGGTGGTTGTAGTTGTGATTGTAGTTGTGGGATTGTGGCTGTGATTGTAGTTGTGGTTGTGATTGTAGTTGTGATTGTGGTTGTGGTTGTGATTTTAGTTGTGTGATTGTGGCTGTGATTGTAGTTGTGGTTGTAGTTGTGATTGTGGCTGTGATTGTAGTTGTGGTTGTGGTTGTGATTGTGGTTGTGATTGTGGCTGCGATTGTGGCTGTGATTGTAGTTGTGATTGTAGTTGTGATTGTGGTTGTGGTGGTTGTAGTTGTGATTGTGGTTGTGATTGTGGCTGTGATTGTAGTTGTGATTGTGGCTGTGATTGTGGTTGTGGTGGTTGTAGTTGTGATTGTGGTTGTGATTGTGGCTGTGATTGTGGCTGTGATTGTAGTTGTGATTGTGGTTGTGATTGTGGCTGTGATTGTAGTTGTGATTGTGGTTGTGATTGTGGCTGTGATTGTGGCTGTGATTGTGGCTGTGATTGTAGTTGTGATTGTGGTGGTTGTAGTTGTGATTGTGGTTGTGATTGTGGCTGTGATTGTAGTTGTGATTGTGGTTGTGGTGGTTGTAGTTGTGATTGTGGTTGTGATTGTGGCTGTGATTGTGGCTGTGATTGTAGTTGTGATTGCGGTTGTGGTGGTTGTAGTTGTGATTGTGGTTGTGATTGTGGCTGTGATTGTGGCTGTGATTGTGGTTGTGGTGGTTGTAGTTGTGATTGTGGTTGTGATTGTGGCTGTGATTGTGGCTGTGATTGTAGTTGCAATTGTGGTTGTGATTGTGGCTGTGATTGTGGCTGTGATTGTGGCTGTGATTGTAGTTGTGATTGTGGTGGTTGTAGTTGTGATTGTGGTTGTGATTGTGGCTGTGATTGTAGTTGTGATTGTGGTTGTGGTGGTTGTAGTTGTGATTGTGGCTGTGATTGTGGTTGTGATTGTGGCTGTGATTGTGGCTGTGATTGTGGCTGTGATTGTAGTTGTGATTGTGATTGTGGCTGTGATTGTAGTTGTGATTGTGGCTGTGATTGTAGTTGTGATTGTGGTTGTGATTTTGGCTGTGATTGTGGTTGTGATTGTGGCTGTGATTGTGGCTGTGATTGTAGTTGTGATTGTGATTGTGGCTGTGATTGTAGTTGTGATTGTGGCTGTGATTGTAGTTGTGATTGTGGTTGTGATTTTGGCTGTGATTGTGGCTGTGATTGTAGTTGTGATTGTGGTGGTTGTAGTTGTGATTGTGGTTGTGATTGTGGCTGTGATTGTAGTTGTGATTGTGGTTGTGGTGGTTGTAGTTGTGATTGTAGTTGTGGGATTGTGGCTGTGATTGTAGTTGTGGTTGTGGTTGTAGTTGTGATTGTGGTTGTGGTTGTGATTGTGATTGTGGTTGTGATTTTGGCTGTGATTGTGGCTGTGATTGTAGTTGTGATTGTGGTGGTTGTAGTTGTGATTGTGGTTGTGATTGTGGCTGTGATTGTAGTTGTGATTGTGGTTGTGGTGGTTGTAGTTGTGATTGTAGTTGTGATTGTGGTTGTGATTGTGGCTGTGATTGTAGTTGTGATTGTGGCTGTGATTGTAGTTGTGATTGTGGTTGTGATTTTGGCTGTGATTGTGGCTGTGATTGTAGTTGTGATTGTGGTGGTTGTAGTTGTGATTGTGGTTGTGATTGTGGCTGTGATTGTAGTTGTGATTGTGGTTGTGGTGGTTGTAGTTGTGATTGTAGCTGTGGGATTGTGGCTGTGATTGTAGTTGTGGCTGTGATTGTAGTTGTGATTGTGGCTGTGATTGTAGTTGTGATTGTGGTTGTGATTTTGGCTGTGATTGTGGCTGTGATTGTAGTTGTGATTGTGGTGGTTGTAGTTGTGATTGTGGTTGTGATTGTGGCTGTGATTGTAGTTGTGATTGTGGTTGTGGTGGTTGTAGTTGTGATTGTAGTTGTGGGATTGTGGCTGTGATTGTAGTTGTGGTTGTGGTTGTAGTTGTGATTGTAGTTGTGGTTGTGGTTGTAGTTGTGATTGTGGCTGTGATTGTAGTTGTGGTTGTGGTTGTAGTTGTGATTGTAGTTGTGGTTGTGGTTGTATTTGTGATTGTGGCTGTGATTGTAGTTGTGGTTGTGGTTGTAGTTGTGATTGTGGCTGTGATTGTAGTTGTGGCTGTGATTTATAGTTGTGATTGTGGCTGTGATTGTAGTTGTGGCTGTGATTTGTAGTTGTGATTGTGGCTGTGATTGTAGTTGTGTGAATGTGGCTGTGATTGTGGTTGTGGTTGTAGTTGTGGTTGTAGTTTTGTGGTTGTGGTTGTAGTTGTGTTGTGATTGTAGCTCTGATTGTAGCTCTGATTGTAGTGGTATGATTGTAGTTTCCTCAGAAATATGAAGGCGATTATGCATTGTGTGGATGTTTAAATACTTTGGTCAGTTGTAAGCGAGTTATAATCGGTGGATTTCGGGGGAATTAAAGCATTCTTTCTGTCCAGCCTCACAGCAACACCGACTCAACCAATCGCATGAGTTTGGGGGCGGGGCTAGTTGTTCATTTGACCAATGACAGACGGGTTTTTTTTTTTTAAACTCATTGAAACTCATTTGTTTTGCAATTCCATTTGGTGACAGTGGCACAATATATCATATTATTTAAAAGTACTTTTTAAATCTCATAAAGGACAATTGATAAAAAAAGAGACATTTAAAATATTGCAAAACCTCAAATAAACGCTGTTCTTTTGAACTTTCTATTCATTAAAGAATCCTGAAAAATAAAACGTATCGCATTTTGCACAAAAATATGATGTTTTCAACACTGATAATAATCATAACTGTGTGTTGATCATCAGATCCTCATATGAGAATGATCAGTGAAGGGTCATGTGACTCTGAAGACTGGAGTAATGATGATAATCACAGGAATAAATGACACTTTACTATATATTCACATAGAGAACAGTGTAGTAATATTTCATAATTTTACCGTATTTTTGATTCAGTAAAAGCTGAGCAGACTCTTTCAGAAACATAACCAACTCTTAACATCTAAAGGGGCATTTTAAATCAATCAAACTATAAAGTTGAGCCATGTTTTCACATTGTACACAATATGCAAATTCTATGCAAATTAGCCGTGATTGCTAGAAATGATCATTCAGTGCATTTGATTTGTGCTTCTTCAAATGTTTCTGTGCTGAATGTTTGAGAATCCTCTCGGTTTTCCAGAGCAAATAAACAGTGGTTTGGCAGCGATGGCATTCCTCACAGCTGTCTTGATAGCGCGGCCTTCAGTGCCAGATAGCAGCGCGCGTTTTTAATTTTCCCCCATTCCCGAGGGATTATCATAATCAGAACAGCTTGTAAAATCCTCTCGGAGTGATAAACACTGAAGGTTTGTTTGACAGCTCTGGACGGAAGCGGCCTGTTCTCTTATCAGCCGTACAGACGTGCTTAATAACCCGCCGCGTTTTTCCTTTGGCTCGTGAGCGTGTTGCATTGAGATTCATCTTCTCTTTGGATGCATTAAGAGTTCTGGAGTCTGTCAGAGCACAAGCCATTAGTCCTTTACTAAAGCCTTCATTACTCCTGCTAATCTGCTGAAGTTTCCTCATGACCAAAACCACCTTGCAAAGATCGAGATCTTGTTTAAAGGAATCACTCGTACTCATTTCTTTAAAAAAATTCAGGTGAAAATAAAACCAAACTTTACTGTTCCTGGTTATAGGGCTGTTCTCACGTACGGAGTAAAAAAAAAAAAAAAAGTTTTTAAATTTGTAAATAGAGATGACTGGACAAAATGTCACTTCAATGTGTATTGTTTATTTTAATGTGTTTTTTGTCATTGTTTACAATTACAAATTGTGATTGTAGTTGTGACTGGAGTTGTGGTTGTAGTTGTAATTGTGATTGTAGCTGTGATTATGGTTGTAGTTGTGTTCTGATTCTAGTTGAGGTTGTGGTTGTAGTTGTAATTGTGATTTTAGCTGTGTGATTGTAACTGTGATTATGGTTGTAGTTGTGTTGTGATTGTAGTTGTGGTTGTAGTTGTAATTGTGATTGTGGTTGTGTGATTGTAGCTGTGATTATGGTTGTAGTTGTGGTTGTAATTGTGATTGTAGCTGTGATTATGGTTGTAGTTGTGTTGTGATAGTAGTTGTGTTGTTGTTGTAGTTGTAATTGTGATTGTAGCTGTGTGATTGTAACTGTGATTATGGTTGTAGTTGTGTTATGATTGTTGTGATTGTGATTGTAGTTGTGGTTGTAGTTGTGATTGTAACTGTGATTATGGTTGTAGTTGTGTTGTGATTGTGATTGTAGTTGTGATTGTGGTTGTGACTGGAGCTGTGTGATTGTAGCTGTGATTATGGTTGTAGTTGTGTTGTGATTGCGATTGTAGTTGTGTTTGTAGTTGTAATTGTGATTGTAGTTGTGGTTGGAGTTGATATTGTAGCTGTGATTATGGTTGTAGTTGTGTTGTGATTGTAGCAGTGATTGTAGTTTGGCTATAGTTGTGGCTGTAGTTGTGAAAGTAGTGGTGGTTGTAATTGTGATTGTGATTGTAGCTGTGATTGTAGTTGTGATTTTGTAGTTGTGGTTGTGATTGTAGTTGTGATTGTAGTTGTGGTTGTAGTTGTGATTGTATCTGTGGTTTTAGTTGTGGTTGTAGCTGTGATTGTAGTTGTGGCCGTAGTTGTGATTGTAGTTGTGATTGTGGTTGTAGTTGTGGTTGTAGTTGTGATTGTAGTTGTGATTGTGGTTGTAGTTGTGTTGTGGTTGTAGTTGTGGTTGTAATTGTGATTATAGTTGTAGTTGTGGTTGTAATTGTGATTATGGTTGTAGTTGAGTTTGTAGTTGGGGTTGTAGTTGTGATTGTAGTTGTAGTTGTGTTTGTAGTTGTGGTTGTAGCTGTGTGATTGTGGCTGTGATTGTGGTTGTAGTTGTGTGATTGTGGTTGTAGTTGTGGTTGTGATTGTGATTGTAGTTGTGATTGTAGTTGTGTGATTGTGGCTGTGATTGTAGTTGTGGTTGTAGTTGTGTGATTGTAGTTGTGATTGTGGTTGTAGTTGTAGTTGTGATTGTGTTTGTAGTTGTGGTTGTAGTTGTAGTTGTGGTTGTAGTTGGGGTTGTGGTTGTAGTTGTGGTTGTGGTTGTAGTTGTGATTGTGGTTGTAGTTGTAGTTTTGATTGTGTTTGTGTTTGTAGTTGTGGTTGTAGTTGTAGTTGTGGTTGTAGTTGGGGTTGTGGTTGTAGTTGTGGTTGTAGTTGTGATTGTAGTTGTAGTTGTGATTGTGTTTGTAGTTGTGGTTGTAGTTGTGATTGTGGTTGTAGTTGTGGTTGTGATTGTGTTTGTAGTTGTGGTTATAGTTGTGATTGTGTTTGTAGTTGTGTTTGTAGTTGTGTTTGTAGTTGTGATAGTAGTTGTAGTTGTGGTTGTGTTTGTAGTTGTGGTTGTAGTTTTGATAGTAGTTGTAGTTTTGGTTGTAGTTGTAGTTTTGGTTGTAGTTGTGATAGTAGTTGTAGTTTTGGTTGTAGTTGTAGTTTAGTTGTAGTTTTGATAGTAGTTTTGGTTGTAGTTGTGGTTGTAGTTGCGGTTGTAGTTGTGTTGTGGTTGTAGTTGTGATAGTAGTTGTGGTTGTAGTTGTGGTTGTAGTTGTAGTTGTGGTTGTAGTTGCGGTTGTAGTTGTGTTGTGGTTGTAGTTGTGAAAGTAGTTGTGGTTGTAGTTGTGGTTGTAGTTGTAGTTGTGGTTGTAGTTGTGTTGTGGTTGTAGTTGTGATAGTAGTTGTGGTTGTAGTTGTGGTTGTAGTTGCGGTTGTAGTTTGTTTTTTTCTTATCCTTTCATCAAAATAAATTGCTAAAAATTAAGTCAACTTGTTTATTTCTTAATAATCTTTCATAATTATATGTTTTTCATCAAAACAAATAACTTTTGCTTGCAACTTAAGAACATTTCTTATATTGTTGATTCTCATATTGTTAATAATACTCGTAATATTTCCTCTGTGATGTCACTCACAGATTGATGAAGTAGTTTTGCATCAACCTCACTCAGTTTCATCAGATTTATGCTTAAAACAAGAACAAACAGAAACTAATGATGCCCAAATATTGAGATTGGAGAAGAGCCAGAACTCTGATTAAAGCGAGATGTGTGTGCGGTTGCGTGATCTGAGAGTGTGTAGCTGTGAGTCTGGTGTTTCTCAGCCCGTCAGACTCGCACTCGTCTCCATCAGCACCTCTGAAATATGAAATATGGATGCGCGCACATACAGTGAATCATATATTGGCCCAGGACGCTATCTCAGATCTGACCCTGCTCATGACTGGGAACCCGAGCTCAGAGAGGAGCAGTGAATGGAGCTCGAGTTACAGCTCCATCTTCACTCGCTCATTAGCGCTCACACATCAACCTGGACCTTTATGGATCATTCCTGTTTGTTTTTAGATGCTTTACCTCTTTTAATAAACGTTTAACCTCCACTAGTTCATATTAAATAGTGACAAATGATCTAAATATGCATTTATTTGATCAGAAATACAGTCAAATTGAACATCGAAACATTAACAGATCTTGATTATTGCAAACCTGTGCCTGTAACAGTGTTTATTCTCAGAGATGCAGGTGGTGTAATAGTGTTTATACTCAGAGATGCAGGTGGTGTAATATTGTTTATTCTCAGAGATGCAGGTGGTGTAATAGTGTTTATTCTCAGAGATGCAGGTGGTGTAATAGTGTTTATTCTCAGAGATGCGGATGGTGTAATAGTGTTTATTCTCAGAGATGCAGATGGTGTAATAGTGTTTATTCTCAGAGATGCAGGTGGTGTAATAGTGTTTATTCTCAGAGATGCAGATGGTATAATAGTGTTTATTCTCAGAGATGCAAGTGGTGTAATAGTGTTTATTCTCAGAGATGCAGATGGTATAATAGTGTTTATTCTCAGAGATGCAAGTGGTGTAATAGTGTTTATTCTCAGAGATGCAAGTGGTGTAATAGTGTTTATTCTCAGAGATGCAGATGGTGTAATAGTGTTTATTCTCAGAGATGCAGGTGGTGTAATAGTGTTTATTCTCAGAGATGCAGGTGGTGTAATAGTGTTTATACTCAGAGATGCAGATGGTATAATAGTGTTTATTCTCAGAGATGCAAGTGGTGTAATAGTGTTTATTCTCAGAGATGCAGGTGGTGTAATAGTGTTTATTCTCAGAGATGCAGATGGTATAATAGTGTTTATTCTCAGAGATGCAGATGGTATAATAGTGTTTATTCTCAGAGATGCAAGTGGTGTAATAGTGTTTATTCTCAGAGATGCAGGTGGTGTAATAGTGTTTATTCTCAGAGATGCAGATGGTGTAATAGTGTTTATTCTCAGAGATGCAGATGGTGTAATAGTGTTTATTCTCAGAGATGCAGGTGGTGTAATAGTGTTTATTCTCAGAGATGCAGATGGTATAATAGTGTTTATTCTCAGAGATGCAGATGGTATAATAGGGTTTATTCTCAGAGATGCAGGTGGTGGTGTAATATTGTTTATTCTCAGAGATGCAGGTGGTGTAATAGTGTTTATTCTCAGAGATGCAGATGGTGTAATAGTGTTTATTCTCAGAGATGCAGATGGTGTAATAGTGTTTATTCTCAGAGATGCAGGTGGTGTAATAGTGTTTATTCTCAGAGATGCAGATGGTATAATAGTGTTTATTCTCAGAGATGCAAGTGGTGTAATAGTGTTTATTCTCAGAGATGCAGGTGGTGTAATATTGTTTATTCTCAGAGATGCAGGTGGTGTAATAGTGTTTATTCTCAGAGATGCAGATGGTGTAATAGTGTTTATTCTCAGAGATGCAGATGGTATAATAGTGTTTATTCTCAGAGATGCAGATGGTATAATAGTGTTTATTCTCAGAGATGCAGGTGGTGTAATAGTGTTTATTCTCAGAGATGCAGATGGTATAATAGTGTTTATTCTCAGAGATGCAGATGGTATAATAGTGTTTATTCTCAGAGATGCAGATGGTATAATAGTGTTTATTCTCAGAGATGCAGATGGTATAATAGTGTTTATTCTCAGAGATGCAAGTGGTGTAATATTGTTTATTCTCAGAGATGCAGGTGGTATAATAGTGTTTATTCTCAGAGATGCAGATGG
>NC_137103.1:56888683-56916183 GCF_949357685.1 Gobio gobio | reverse complement strand
TGTTGAGCTGGTCATGTGTGTGTTGAGCTGGTCATGAGTGTGTTGAGCTGGTCATGTGTGTTGAGCTGGTCATGTGTGTGTTGAGCTGGTCATGTGTGTGTTGAGTTGGTCATGTGTGTGTTGAGCTGGTCATGTGTGTGTTGAGCTGGTCATGTGTGTGTTTGCTCTGGTCATGTGTGTGTTGAGCTGGTCATGTGTGTGTTGAGCTGGTCATGTGTGTGTTGAGCTGGTCATGTGTGTGTGTTGAGCTGGTCATGTGTGTGTTGAGCTGGTCATGTGTGTGTTTGCTCTGGTCATGTGTATGTTGAGCTGGTCATGTGTGTGTTGAGCTGGTCATGTGTGTGTTGTGCTGGTCATGTGTGTGTTGAGCTGGTCATGTGTGTGTGTTGAGCTGGTCATGTGTGTGTGTTGAGCTGGTCATGTGTGTGTTGAGCTGGTCATGTGTGTGTTTGCTCTGGTCATGTGTTTGTTGAGCTGGTCATGTGTGTGTTGAGCTGGTCATGTGTGTGTTGTGCTGGTCATGTGTGTGTTGAGCTGGTCATGTGTGTGTGTTGAGCTGGTCATGTGTGTGTGTTGAGCTGGTCATGTGTGTGTTTGCTCTGGTCATGTGTGTGTTGTGCTGGTCATGTGTGTGTTGAGCTGGTCATGTGTGTGTTAAGCTGGTCATGTGTGTGTTTGCTCTGGTCATGTGTGTGTTGAGCTGGTCATGTGTGTGTTAAGCTGGTCATGTGTGTGTTGAGCTGGTCATGTGTGTGTGTGTTGAGCTGGTCATGTGTTTGTGTTGAGCTGGTCATGTGTGTGTTAAGCTGGTCATGTGTGTGTTTGCTCTGGTCATGTGTGTGTGTGTTGTGCTGGTCATGTGTGTGTTGAGCTGGTCATGTGTGTGTGTGTTGAGCTGGTCATGTGTGTGTTGAGCTGGTCATGTGTGTGTTTGCTCTGGTCATGTGTGTGTGTTGTGCTGGTCATGTGTGTGTGTTGAGCTGGTCATGTGTGTGTATTGAGCTGGTCATGTGTATGTTGAGCTGGTCATGTGTGTGTTTGCTCTGGTCATGTGTGTGTTGAGCTGGTCATGTGTGTGTTGAGCTGGTCATGTGTGTGTTGTGCTGGTCATGTGTGTGTTGAGCTGGTCATGTGTGTGTTTGCTCTGGTCATGTGTGTGTTGAGCTGGTCATGTGCGTGTTGAGCTGGTTATGTGTGTGTTTGCTCTGGTCATGTGTGTGTTGTGCTGGTCATGTGTGTGTTGTGCTGGTCATGTGTGTGTGTTGAGCTGGTCATGTGTGTGTTGTGCTGGTCATGTGTGTGTTGAGCTGGTCATGTGTGTGTTGAGCTGGTCATGTGTGTGTGTTGAGCTGGTCATGTGTGTGTTGAGCTGGTCATGTGTGTGTGTTGAGCTGGTCATGTGTGTGTTGAGCTGGTCATGTGTGTGTTGAGCTGGTCATGTGTGTGTTGAGCTGGTCATGTGTGTGTTGCGCTGGTCATGTGTGTGTGTTGTACTGGTCATGTGTGTGTTGAGATGGTCATGTGTGTGTGTGTGTGTATGTGTGTGTGTGTGTTTGCTCTGGTCATGTGTGTGTTGAGCTGGTCATGTGTGTGTGTTGTGCTGGTCATGTGTGTGTTGAGCTGGTCATGTGTGTGTTGAGCTGGTCATGTGTGTGTTGAGCTGGCCATGTGTGTGTTGAGCTGGTCATGTGTGTGTGTTGTGCTGGTCATGTGTGTGTTGAGCTGGTCATGTGTGTGTGTTGAGCTGGTCATGTGTGTGTGTGTGTGTTTGCTCTGGTCATGTGTGTGTTGAGCTGGTCATGTGTGTGTTGAGCTTGTCATGTGTGTGTTGAGCTGGTCATATGTGTGTTGCGCTGGTCATATGTGTGTTTTGAGCTGGTCATGTGTGTGTGTTGAGCTGGTCATGTGTGTGTTGAGCTGGTCATGTGTGTGTGTTGAGCTGGTCATGTGTGTGTGTTGCGCTGGTCATGTGTGTGTTGAGCTGGTCATGTGTGTGTGTTTGCTCTGGTCATGTGTGTGTTGAGCTGGTCATGTGTGTGTTGAGCTGGTCATGTGTGTGTGTTGAGCTGGTCATGTGTGTGTGTTGAGCTGGTCATGTGTGTGTTGAGCTGGTCATGTGTGTGTGTTGAGCTGGTCATGTGTGTGTTGAGCTGGTCATGTGTGTGTGTTGAGCTGGTCATGTGTGTGTGTTGTGCTTGTCATGTGTGTGTGTTGAGCTGGTCATGTGTGTGTTGAGCTGGTCATGTGTGTGTTGAGCTGGTCATGTGTGTCTGTTGAGCTGGTCATGTGTGTGTTGAGCTGGTCATGTGTGTGTGTTGAGCTGGTCATGTGTGTGTTGAGCTGGTCATGTGTGTGTTGAGCTGGTCATGTGTGTGTGTTGAGCTGGTCATGTGTGTGTTGAGCTGGTCATGTGTGTGTGGTGAGCTGGTCATGTGTGTGTGGTGAGCTGGTCATGTTTATGTTGAGCTGGTCATGTGTATGTTGAGCTGGTCATGTGTGTGTTGAGCTGGTCATGTGTGTGTTGTGCTGGTTATGTGTATGTGTGTGTGTGTTGAGCTGGTCATGTGTGTGTTGAGCTGGTCATGTGTGTGTTGTGCTGGTCATGTGTGTGTTGAGCTGGTCATGTGTGCGTTGAGCTGGTCATGTGTGTGTTGAGCTGGTCATGTGTGTGTTGAGCTGGTCATGTGTGTGTTTGCTCTGGTCATGTGTGTGTTGAGCTGGTAATGTGTGTGTTGAGCTGGTCATGTGTGTGTTGTGCTGGTCATGTGTGTGTTGTGCTGGTCATGTGTGTGTTGAGCTGGTCATGTGTGTGTGTTGAGCTGGTCATGTGTGTGTTGAGCTGGTCATGTGTGTGTTTGCTCTGGTCATGTGTGTGTTGAGCTGGTAATGTGTGTGTTGAGCTGGTCATGTGTGTGTGTGTGTGTGTGTGTTGTGCTGGTCATGTGTGTGTTGAGCTGGTCATGTGTGTGTGTGTGTTGAGCTGGTCATGTGTGTGTGTTGAGCTGGTCATGTGTGTGTTGAGCTGGTCGTGTGTGTTTAGCTGGTCATGTGTATGTTGAGCTGGTCATGTGTGTGTTGAGCTGGTCATGTGTGTGTTGTGCTGGTCATGTGTGTGTGTGTTGTGCTGGTCATGTGTGTGTTGTGCTGGTCATGTGTGTGTTGAGCTGGTCATGTGTGTGTGTTGAGCTGGTCATGTGTGTGTTGAGCTGGTCATGTGTGTGTTTGCTCTGGTCATGTGTGTGTTGAGCTGGTCATGTGTGTGTGTTGAGCTGGTCATGTGTGTGTTGAGCTGGTCATGTGTGTGTTGTGCTGGTCATGCGTGTGTTGTGCGTGTTGTGCTGGTCATGTGTGTGTTGAGCTGGTCATGTGTGTGTTGTGCTGGTCATGTGTGTGTTGTGCTGGTCATGTGTACACTCTGATTATTACACACACACACACACACACACACACACACACACACACACACACACACACACCCACACACACTGATTATTACACACACATGTATCATTTTGATTTCTTTTTCTTTTTAAAAATCATTTGTTTAAATTAGATTTTTATCATTTTATTATTGTAAGTGATTTATTTTGATGTATTTATTTTATGATTTATTAATCATTAGAAAGTGTTTTATTTTGATGTATTTGAATATATTAGTTCTAGTCTTCGGCCTGTCATTACTGTGATGTTCCTCATCTCGTGAAGCGGCTCTGATCTCTGTCTGTTCTCTTCCAGTGTCTGGAGCCCTGCAGGGCCTCATGGGACCTGAAGGAGAACCAGTGTCAGGACCAGTGTGAGGTGCGTCTCCATGGCGATTGACTGGTGTATCCGCCCGCGCTGGCCTCCGTTAATCCGCCTGTCCTGTGTGTGTTCCAGACTCAGTTCCCGAAGAAGCACTCGGAGTGCCTGACGAGCTGTGAGTTCCTGCGGGCCGTGGAGGTTCTGAAGCAGGGCCAGTGTCCGGCCCCTGAGAGGGCCAGTGGGTTTGCGGCCGCCTGTGTGGAGAGCTGTGAGGCCGACAGAGACTGCTCCGGCGGGAGGAAGTGCTGCCCCAACGGATGCGGACACACCTGCCAGATCCCCAGGGGCCTCTATAGAGGTACACACTCCGCCCAGCGGGTCAGTCTTGGTCAGTCTGGGTCAGTCCAGGTCTCAGTGGGTCAGTCTGGGTCATCCTGTGGGTCAGTCTGGGTCATCCTGTGGGTCAGTCTGGGTCATCCTGTGGGTCAGTCTGGGTCTCAGTGGGTCAGTCTGGGTCATCCTGTGGGTCAGTCCGGGTCTCAGTGGGTCAGTCTGGGTCAGTCCAGGTCTCAGTGGGTCAGTCTGGGTCATCCTGTGGGTCAGTCCGGGTCTCAGTGGGTCATCCTGTGGGTCAGTCTGGGTCATCCTGTGGGTCAGTCTGGGTCTCAGTGGGTCAGTCTGGGTCATCCTGTGGGTCAGTCTAGGTCTCAGTGGGTCAGTCTGGGTCATCCTGTGGGTCGGTCCGGGTCTCAGTGGGTCAGTCCGCGTCTCAGTGGGTCAGTCTGGGTCAGTCTGGGTCTCAGTGGGTCAGTCTGGGTCATCCTGTGGGTCAGTCTGGGTCTCAGTGGGTCATTCTGGGTCATCCTGTGGGTCAGTCCGGGTCTCAGTGGGTCAGTCTGGGTCATACTGTGGGTCAGTCTGGGTCTCAGTGGGTCAGTCTGGGTCATCCTCTGGGTCAGTCTGGGTCTCAGTGGGTCAGTCTGGGTCATCCTGTGGGTCAGTCTGGGTCTCAGTGGGTCAGTCTGGGTCATCCTGTGGGTCAGTCTGGGTCTCAGTGGGTCAGTCTGGGTCATCCTGTGGGTCAGTCCGGGTCTCAGTGGGTCAGTCTGGGTCATCCTGTGGGTATAGCGAGTGTAGGTATAGAGAGTGTGGGTGTAGAGAGTGTGGGTGTAGAGAGTGTGGGTGTAGAGAGTGTGGGTATAGAGAGTGTGGGTATAGAGAGTGTGGGTGTAGAGAGTGTGGGTATAGAGAGTGTGGGTGTAGAGAGTGTGGGTGTAGAGAGTGTGGGTGTAGAGAGTGTGGGTATAGAGAGTGTGGGTGTAGAGAGTGTGGGTGTAGAGAGTGTGGGTATAGAGAGTGTGGTTATAGAGAGTGTGGGTATAGAGAGTGTGGGTGTAGAGAGTGTGGGTGTAGAGAGTGTGGGTATAGAGAGTGTGGGTATAGAGAGTGTGGGTATAGAGAGTGTGGGTGTAGAGAGTGTGGGTATAGAGAGTGTGGTTATAGAGAGTGTGGGTATAGAGAGTGTGGGTATAGAGAGTGTGGATGTAGAGAGTGTGGGTATAGAGAGTGTGGGTATAGAGAGTGTGGGTATAGAGAGTGTGGGTATAGAGAGTGTGGATGTAGAGAGTGTGGGTGTAGAGAGTGTGGGTATAGAGAGTGTGGGTGTAGAGAGTGTGGGTATAGAGAGTGTGGGTGCAGAGAGTGTGGGTATAGAGAGTGTGGGTATAGAGAGTGTGGGTGTAGAGAGTGTGGGTGTAGAGAGTGTGGGTGTAGAGAGTGTGGGTGTAGAGAGTGTGGGTGTAGAGAGTGTGGGTATAGAGAGTGTGGGTATAGAGAGTGTGGGTGTAGAGAGTGTGGGTGTAGAGAGTGTGGGTGTAGAGAGTGTGGGTGTAGAGAGTGTGGGTGTAGAGAGTGTGGGTGTAGAGAGTGTGGGTATAGAGAGTGTGGGTGTAGAGAGTGTGGGTGTAGAGAGTGTGGGTGTAGAGAGTGTGGGTGTAGAGAGTGTGGGTGTAGAGAGTGTGGGTGTAGAGAGTGTGGGTGTAGAGAGTGTGGGTGTAGAGAGTGTGGGTGTAGAGAGTGTGGGTATAGAGAGTGTGGGTGTAGAGAGTGTGGGTGTAGAGAGTGTGGGTATAGAGAGTGTGGGTGTAGAGAGTGTGGGTGTAGAGAGTGTGGGTATAGAGAGTGTGGGTGTAGAGAGTGTGGGTGTAGAGAGTGTGGGTATAGAGAGTGTGGGTATAGAGAGTGTGGGTGTAGAGAGTGTGGGTGTAGAGAGTGTGGGTATAGAGAGTGTGGGTGTAGAGAGTGTGGGTGTAGAGAGTGTGGGTATAGAGAGTGTGGGTGTAGAGAGTGTGGGTATAGAGAGTGTGGGTGTAGAGAGTGTGGGTATAGAGAGTGTGGGTGTAGAGAGTGTGGGTGTAGAGAGTGTGGGTGTAGAGAGTGTGGGTATAGAGAGTGTGGGTGTAGAGAGTGTGGGTGTAGAGAGTGTGGGTATAGAGAGTGTGGTTATAGAGAGTGTGGGTATAGAGAGTGTGGGTGTAGAGAGTGTGGGTGTAGAGAGTGTGGGTATAGAGAGTGTGGGTATAGAGAGTGTGGGTATAGAGAGTGTGGGTATAGAGAGTGTGGGTGTAGAGAGTGTGGGTATAGAGAGTGTGGTTATAGAGAGTGTGGGTATAGAGAGTGTGGGTGTAGAGAGTGTGGGTATAGAGAGTGTGGGTATAGAGAGTGTGGGTATAGAGAGTGTGGGTATAGAGAGTGTGGATGTAGAGAGTGTGGGTGTAGAGAGTGTGGGTATAGAGAGTGTGGGTGTAGAGAGTGTGGGTATAGAGAGTGTGGGTGCAGAGAGTGTGGGTATAGAGAGTGTGGGTATAGAGAGTGTGGGTGTAGAGAGTGTGGGTGTAGAGAGTGTGGGTATAGAGAGTGTGGGTGTAGAGAGTGTGGGTATAGAGAGTGTGGGTGTAGAGAGTGTGGGTATAGAGAGTGTGGGTATAGAGAGTGTGGGTGTAGAGAGTGTGGGTGTAGAGAGTGTGGGTGTAGAGAGTGTGGGTGTAGAGAGTGTGGGTGTAGAGAGTGTGGGTGTAGAGAGTGTGGGTGTAGAGAGTGTGGGTATAGAGAGTGTGGGTGTAGAGAGTGTGGGTGTAGAGAGTGTGGGTGTAGAGAGTGTGGGTGTAGAGAGTGTGGGTGTAGAGAGTGTGGGTGTAGAGAGTGTGGGTGTAGAGAGTGTGGGTATAGAGAGTGTGGGTGTAGAGAGTGTGGGTGTAGAGAGTGTGGGTATAGAGAGTGTGGGTGTAGAGAGTGTGGGTGTAGAGAGTGTGGGTATAGAGAGTGTGGGTGTAGAGAGTGTGGGTGTAGAGAGTGTGGGTATAGAGAGTGTGGGTATAGAGAGTGTGGGTGTAGAGAGTGTGGGTGTAGAGAGTGTGGGTATAGAGAGTGTGGGTGTAGAGAGTGTGGGTGTAGAGAGTGTGGGTATAGAGAGTGTGGGTGTAGAGAGTGTGGGTATAGAGAGTGTGGGTATAGAGAGTGTGGGTATAGAGAGTGTGGGTGTAGAGAGTGTGGGTATAGAGAGTGTGGGTGTAGAGAGTGTGGGTGTAGAGAGTGTGGGTGTAGAGAGTGTGGGTGTAGAGAGTGTGGGTGTAGAGAGTGTGGGTATAGAGAGTGTGGGTGTAGAGAGTGTGGGTATAGAGAGTGTGGGTGTAGAGAGTGTGGGTGTAGAGAGTGTGGGTGTAGAGAGTGTGGGTATAGAGAGTGTGGGTATAGAGAGTGTGGGTATAGAGAGTGTGGGTGTAGAGAGTGTGGGTATAGAGAGTGTGGGTATAGAGAGTGTGGGTATAGAGAGTGTGGGTGTAGAGAGTGTGGGTATAGAGAGTGTGGGTATAGAGAGTGTGGGTATAGAGAGTGTGGGTGTAGAGAGTGTGGGTGTAGAGAGTGTGGGTGTAGAGAGTGTGGGTATAGAGAGTGTGGGTGTAGAGAGTGTGGGTGTAGAGAGTGTGGGTATAGAGAGTGTGGGTATAGAGAGTGTGGGTATAGAGAGTGTGGGTGTAGAGAGTGTGGGTATAGAGAGTGTGGGTATAGAGAGTGTGGGTGTAGAGAGTGTGGGTATAGAGAGTGTGGGTGTAGAGAGTGTGGGTATAGAGAGTGTGGGTATAGAGAGTGTGGGTATAGAGAGTGTGGGTATAGAGAGTGTGGGTGTAGAGAGTGTGGGTATAGAGAGTGTGGGTGTAGAGAGTGTGGGTATAGAGAGTGTGGGTATAGAGAGTGTGGGTGTAGAGAGTGTGGGTGTAGAGAGTGTGGGTATAGAGAGTGTGGGTGTAGAGAGTGTGGGTATAGAGAGTGTGGGTGTAGAGAGTGTGGGTATAGAGAGTGTGGGTATAGAGAGTGTGGGTATAGAGAGTGTGGGTATAGAGAGTGTGGGTGTAGAGAGTGTGGGTGTAGAGAGTGTGGGTGTAGAGAGTGTGGGTGTAGAGAGTGTGGGTGTAGAGAGTGTGGGTGTAGAGAGTGTGGGTGTAGAGAGTGTGGGTGTAGAGAGTGTGGGTATAGAGAGTGTGGGTGTAGAGAGTGTGGGTGTAGAGAGTGTGGGTGTAGAGAGTGTGGGTATAGAGAGTGTGGGTATAGAGAGTGTGGGTGTAGAGAGTGTGGGTGTAGAGAGTGTGGGTGTAGAGAGTGTGGGTATAGAGAGTGTGGGTATAGAGAGTGTGGGTGTAGAGAGTGTGGGTATAGAGAGTGTGGGTATAGAGAGTGTGGGTGTAGAGAGTGTGGGTGTAGAGAGTGTGGGTGTAGAGAGTGTGGGTGTAGAGAGTGTGGGTGTAGAGAGTGTGGGTATAGAGAGTGTGGGTGTAGAGAGTGTGGGTGTAGAGAGTGTGGGTATAGAGAGTGTGGGTGTAGAGAGTGTGGGTGTAGAGAGTGTGGGTATAGAGAGTGTGGGTGTAGAGAGTGTGGGTGTAGAGAGTGTGGGTGTAGAGAGTGTGGGTGTAGAGAGTGTGGGTATAGAGAGTGTGGGTGTAGAGAGTGTGGGTGTAGAGAGTGTGGGTATAGAGAGTGTGGGTGTAGAGAGTGTGGGTGTAGAGAGTGTGGGTGTAGAGAGTGTGGGTGTAGAGAGTGTGGGTGTAGAGAGTGTGGGTGTAGAGAGTGTGGGTATAGAGAGTGTGGGTATAGAGAGTGTGGTTATAGAGAGTGTGGGTGTAGAGAGTGTGGGTGTAGAGAGTGTGGGTATAGAGAGTGTGGGTATAGAGAGTGTGGGTATAGAGAGTGTGGTTATAGAGAGTGTGGGTATAGAGAGTGTGGGTGTAGAGAGTGTGGGTGTAGAGAGTGTGGGTGTAGAGAGTGTGGGTATAGAGAGTGTGGGTGTAGAGAGTGTGGGTGTAGAGAGTGTGGGTATAGAGAGTGTGGGTGTAGAGAGTGTGGGTGTAGAGAGTGTGGGTGTAGAGAGTGTGGGTGTAGAGAGTGTGGGTGTAGAGAGTGTGGGTGTAGAGAGTGTGGGTGTAGAGAGTGTGGGTATAGAGAGTGTGGGTATAGAGAGTGTGGTTATAGAGAGTGTGGGTGTAGAGAGTGTGGGTGTAGAGAGTGTGGGTGTAGAGAGTGTGGGTGTAGAGAGTGTGGGTATAGAGAGTGTGGGTGTAGAGAGTGTGGGTATAGAGAGTGTGGGTATAGAGAGTGTGGGTGTAGAGAGTGTGGGTATAGAGAGTGTGGGTATAGAGAGTGTGGTTATAGAGAGTGTGGGTATAGAGAGTGTGGGTGTAGAGAGTGTGGGTATAGAGAGTGTGGGTATAGAGAGTGTGGGTGTAGAGAGTGTGGGTGTAGAGAGTGTGGGTATAGAGAGTGTGGGTGTAGAGAGTGTGGGTATAGAGAGTGTGGGTGTAGAGAGTGTGGGTGTAGAGAGTGTGGGTGTAGAGAGTGTGGGTATAGAGAGTGTGGGTGTAGAGAGTGTGGGTGTAGAGAGTGTGGGTGTAGAGAGTGTGGGTATAGAGAGTGTGGGTATAGTCATGTTGTATAGCTATTAAAAAAAAAGAAATGAGACATGAAATAATATAAATATTACAGATAATATAGTTTTTAAAATATTTTTAAATGTAGTAATTTTTTAGTAGTTGTTGGTTTTTTATAGTGTATATACAGTATGTGCTTTAAATAAATGTCTATATAATTGTATTAGTTTTATTCCAGTTTTAGTTGTTTTAGTACCTCAAGTTTAATTACTAACTGTTAATAAATAAAAACTAAAACCAAAAATGAATCCTAATTAGTAATATATATAAAAAAAAACCTAATAAAAATCAGAAAAACATGTTAAGACACTCTGGTGGTGTAATGTTGAAGTCTGTGGCTGATGAAGACGCTGATCTTCCTCAGCCTCGCTCCATCACAGCTGGAATCACTCACACACACACACACACACACACACACACACACACACACACACACACACACACACACACACACACACACACACACACACTCACACTCACACACACACACACACACACACACACGGAGCAGAACGCTCCTCGCTCCAGCTGTCATTGATTACGCAAGACTTTCTGATGTGTGAGGTTAAAGCTGAGAGCATCAGGAGCTGTTCTGAACATCACACATTCAGTTCAAAGAAAGAAGAAAACACTTTACAAATCAAATGTTGGATCATTTTCTCTTGTTATTTGGACACAAAGCAAAAGAGCAGATTAAATGAAAATACATGTGCAAGAAATCAGTGTTATTTAAGTGCCGTCATAGATTTAAATTTATTTTTTTATTTTTTTTGGTCTTTTTTTTATTTTATTAATTGTATTTTAGTTTATATATAATCATATCGACTACAATTCGTTTTTATGAAAATGTGCACAATATATTTTATTAGATCAGTGTTATTATACTACCATTAATATATTATTATTATATTTTATTCATATTTAATTAGTAATTTCATTTTTTAAATATTTATATTCTCCCTTTTTTTGTCATTTTTATTTATTAATTTAATTTTTTAGAATTTAATTTTGTTTATATATGTGTGTGTGTATATATATATATATATAGTTTTTATGAAAACATGTTCAGATTTTTAAAAAATATATATGTGTATAAACATGTTTTTTTATATGTATATATAGTTTTTATTAATTTTTAGTTTAGTTTAAATATAGTTTATGAAAATACATGTGCACATTTTTAAAGAAATATTTTATTATTAGATTTTTTATTTCATTATTATTCTACTGTTATATTTTTTATTAATATTTTTAAGTAATTGAATTTGTTTTTATATTTATATTACGTTTTTTTTGTTGTCATTTTTATTTATTTATTTATTTATTTATTTATTTATTTATTTATTTATTTATTTATTTATTTATTTATTTATTTATTTATTTATTTATTTATTTATTTATTTATTTATTTATTTATTTTAGTTTAATTAGTCGCACAAATATGGTTGTGGCAATAGTCTGTTTTATTTACAACTTTGAAATATTTTTCCAGCATACATCAGCAGTGATTGGGCCATCAGCACTCTTCAGGTGATATTATGGGATATTAAAGCGCTCTCTGCCTGTGATTGGCTCTCTCAGGATCTCCTCTGAAGCCGCGGAAGGAGCTGGTGTTTTCGGAGCAGCCGTCGGGACATCTCGAGGTTCGCTGGTCGTCGCGGTTCAACGTCTCTGTGGAACCAGTGCTTTACGTTCTGCAGCGGCGCTGGAACTACGGCATCCACCCCAGTGAAGACCACGCCACCCAGTGGCAGGATGTGGCCCAGGTCTGACCTTTCACCCCTGTACTGTCACTCATGCAACGGCTTGTAAGCTGAATCTTAAAAAAATTTAACCACAAAACTCGACCTATAGCGTGAGTTTGGGGTGTGGCTACTGTAGCAGACTGAGAGTTTGGGGTGTGGCTACTGTAGCAGGCTGAGAGTTTGGGGTGTGGCTACTGTAGCAGGCTGAGAGTTTGGGGTGTGGCTACTGTAGCAGACTGAGAGTTTGGGGTGTGGCTACTGTAGCAGACTGAGAGTTTGGGGTGTGGCTACTGTAGCAGACTGAGAGTTTGGGGTGTGGCTACTGTAGCAGACTGAGAGTTTGGGGTGTGGCTACTGTATCAGACTGAGAGTTTGGGGTGCGGCTACTGTATCAGACTGAGAGTTTGGGGTGTGGCTACTGTATCAGACTGAGAGTTTGGGGTGTGGCTACTGTATCAGACTGAGAGTTTGGGGCGTGGCTACTGTATCAGACTGAGAGTTTGGGGTGTGGCTACTGTATCAGACTGAGAGTTTGGGGCGTGGCTACTGTATCAGACTGAGGGTTTGGGGTGTGGCTACTGTAGCAGACTGAGAGTTTGGGGTGTGGCTACTGTAGCAGACTGAGAGTTTGGGGCGTGGCTACTGTATCAGACTGAGAGTTTGGGGTGTGGCTACTGTATCAGACGGAGAGGTTGGGGTGTGGCTACTGTATCAGACTGAGAGTTTGGGGTGTGGCTACTGTATCAGACTGAGAGTTTGGGGCGTGGCTACTGTATCAGACTGAGAGTTTGGGGTGTGGCTACTGTATCAGACGGAGAGTTTGGGGTGTGGCTACTGTATCAGACTGAGAGTTTGGGGCGTGGCTACTGTAGCAGACTGAGAGTTTGGGGTGTGGCTACTGTAGCAGACTGAGAGTTTGGGGCGTGGCTACTGTAGCAGACTGAGAGTTTGGGGCGTGGCTACTGTATCAGACTGAGAGTTTGGGGTGTGGCTACTGTATCAGACGGAGAGTTTGGGGTGTGGCTACTGTAGCAGACTGAGAGTTTGGGGCGTGGCTACTGTAGCAGACTGAGAGTTTGGGGTGTGGCTACTGTAGCAGACTGAGAGTTTGGGGCGTGGCTACTGTAGCAGACTGAGAGTTTGGGGCGTGGCTACTGTATCAGACTGAGAGTTTGGGGTGTGGCTACTGTATCAGACTGAGAGTTTGGGGTGTGGCTACTGTATCAGACTGAGAGTTTGGGGTGTGGCTACTGTATCAGACTGAGAGTTTGGGGTGTGGCTACTGTATCAGACTGAGAGTTTGGGGCGTGGCTACTGTATCAGACTGAGAGTTTGGGGTGTGGCTACTGTATCAGACTGAGAGTGTGGGTGTGGCTACTGTATCAGACTGAGAGTTTGGGGCGTGGCTACTGTATCAGACTGAGAGTTTGGGGTGTGGCTACTGTATCAGACTGAGAGTTTGGGGCGTGGCTACTGTATCAGACTGAGAGTTTGGGGTGTGGCTACTGTATCAGACTGAGAGTGTGGGTGTGGCTACTGTATCAGACTGAGAGTTTGGGGTGTGGCTACTGTATCAGACTGAGAGTTTGGGGCGTGGCTACTGTATCAGACTGAGAGTTTGGGGTGTGGCTACTGTATCAGACTGAGAGTTTGGGGCGTGGCTACTGTATCAGACTGAGAGTTTGGGGCGTGGCTACTGTATCAGACTGAGAGTTTGGGGCGTGGCTACTGTATCAGACTGAGAGTTTGGGGTGTGGCTACTGTAGCAGACTGAGAGTTTGGGGCGTGGCTACTGTATCAGACTGAGAGTTTGGGGTGTGGCTACTGTATCAGACTGAGAGTTTGGGGTGTGGCTACTGTATCAGACTGAGAGTTTGGGGCTTGGCTACTGTATCAGACTGAGAGTTTGGGGTGTGGCTACTGTATCAGACTGAGAGTTTGGGGTGTGGCTACTGTATCAGACTGAGAGTGTGGGTGTGGCTACTGTATCAGACTGAGAGTTTGGGGCGTGGCTACTGTATCAGACTGAGAGTTTGGGGTGTGGCTACTGTATCAGACTGAGAGTTTGGGGTGTGGCTACTGTATCAGACTGAGAGTTTGGGGCGTGGCTACTGTATCAGACTGAGAGTTTGGGGTGTGGCTACTGTATCAGACTGAGAGTTTGGGGTGTGGCTACTGTATCAGACTGAGAGTTTGGGGTGTGGCTACTGTATCAGACTGAGAGTGTGGGTGTGGCTACTGTATCAGACTGAGAGTTTGGGGCGTGGCTACTGTATCAGACTGAGAGTGTGGGTGTGGCTACTGTATCAGACTGAGAGTTTGGGGTGTGGCTACTGTAGCAGACTGAGAGTGTGGGTGTGGCTACTGTATCAGACTGAGAGTTTGGGGCGTGGCTACTGTAGCAGACTGAGAGTTTGGGGCGTGGCTACTGTATCAGACTGAGAGTGTGGGTGTGGCTACTGTATCAGACTGAGAGTTTGGGGTGTGGCTACTGTATCAGACTGAGAGTTTGGGGCGTGGCTACTGTAGCAGACTGAGAGTTTGGGGCGTGGCTACTGTATCAGACTGAGAGTGTGGGTGTGGCTACTGTATCAGACTGAGAGTTTGGGGTGTGGCTACTGTATCAGACTGAGAGTGTGGGTGTGGCTACTGTATCAGACTGAGAGTTTGGGGTGTGGCTACTGTATCAGACTGAGAGTTTGGGGCGTGGCTGCTGTATCAGACTGAGAGTTTGGGGTGTGGCTACTGTATCAGACTGAGAGTTTGGGGTGTGGCTACTGTAGCAGATCACTATAGAAATACATTTAAATGTCACTGTCACATTAAAGGGTTAGTTCACCCTAAAATGAAAATTCTGTCATTAATGACTGACTCTCATGTCGTGGACACCCGTCAGACCTTCGTTCATCTTCGGAACACAAATGAAGATATTTTAGTGTAAAGCTGATGCTCTGAAAGGCCTCCATTGGCTCAATGCACTTTACACTCTCAAGACCCTTAAAAGACACTAAAGACTAAAGTTACAAAGTCCATCTCACTACAGCGGCTCTACAATACGTTTATAAAGCAGCGGGAATAGTTTTTTTGCGCAAAAAAACCCTATATAACAACTTATATAGTGATGACCGATTTCAAAACAATGCATCATGAAGCTTCGAAGCGTTATGAATCAGCGAGTCGAATCATGATTCGGATCGCGTGCCAAACTGCTGAAATACGTGACTTTGGCGATCCAAACCGCTGAATCGACTCACTGATTCATAAAGCTTCTAACTGTTGAATCGACTCACTGATTCATAACGCTTCAAACCGCTGAATCGACTCACTGATTCATAATGCTGAATCGACTCACTGATTCATAACGTTTCAAACCGCTGAATCGACTCACTGATTCATAACGCTTCAAAACGCTGAATTGACTCACTGATTCATAACGCTTCAAACCGCTGAATCGACTCACTGATTCATAACGCTCTGAACCGCTGAATCGACTCACTGATTCATAACGCTCTGAACCGCTGATTCGACTCACTGATTCATAACGCTTCGAAGCTTCATGATGCCGTGTTTTGAAATCGTCATCACTATATAAGTCGTTATTTAGGGGTTTTTTGCGCACAGAAACTATTCTCGTCTTCATAAAGTTATTGTAGAGCCGCTGTAGTGAGATGGACTTAGTAACTTTAGTCTTTAGTGTCTTTTAAGGGTCTTGAGAGTGTAAAGTTGAGCCAATGGAGGCCTTTCAGAGCATCAGATTTACACTAAAATATCTTCATTTGTGTCTGAAGATGAACGGAGGTCTGACGGGTGTCCAACCACATGAGGCTCAGTCATTAATCACACAATTTACATTTTTGGGCGAACTAACCCTTTAAATAATTTACTGAAAGAAGTAGGACACTTTTAAACTTAATCTTAGTATCTTCATTGGTTTTGCTTCTCCAGTCTTGGGAAAACGAGACGGAAATACAAAGGAAGAAAATATTTTGAGAGATGCACAAATGTCTCTCTCCGGTCCTTTGCTGATCTCATCCCTCTTTCATGTTTTAGAATAGATCAGATTCCAAACTCGTATTGTACGTGACCCTGTGACCTGTGTCCGTGACCTTTAACCCTTTGTGACCCTCAGGTCACCGAGGAGCACGTCCTGTTGAGCGACGTCAGGCCGAGCAGGTGGTACCAGTTCCGGGTGGCGGCGGTTAATGTTCACGGCACCCGCGGGTTCACGGCCCCCAGCAAACACTTCCGCTCATCCCGAGGTGAGTCTTCCGGGTGGCCTCGGACAGCAGGAATCCTGTGGGATTTACGGACACAGCCTTTCATCTGCTCTAATGGCCCGTTTTAGCCAGGAGTTTTACGACAGAGCTGCCGAAGGACAGTTAGGCCTGATTTAGAAAAGCGTAAATGAGCCAAATAAAGCGTCCTTTTTATTAATGCTTGGGCATTAAAGGAACACTCCACTTTTTTTGGAAAATAGGCTCATTTTACGAGTCCCCTAGAGTTAAATAGTTGAGTTTTACCGTTTTTGAATCCATTCAGCCGATCTTTGTATCTGACACTTTTAGCATAGCTTAGCATACATCATTGATTCTAATCAGTCCATTAGCATCTCATTCAAAAACTGACCGAAGACACTTTCAATATTTTTCCTGTTTAAAACTTCACTCTTCTACAGTTCCATCGTGTGCTAAGACCAACTGAAAATGAAAAGTTGCGATTTTCTACACCGATATGGCTAGGAACTACTTTCTCATTCCTGCGTAATAGTCGCGGATCTTTTCTTTTTATTATCCCGTTAACTGTCACTGGCCCACCGGCGGGCCCATTTGCCACTGCATGTTTAAAACAATAATATCCTATATTTATCCTGATCTAATGTTGATAAACTATATATCATTTGAAAGCTTACGAACTCAAGATTCATCACCGTTTTGAAATCGGATTTTGCGTTACCATAGAAACGGTACTCTAAATTCTTCTAGCGGCTCCTCCCTTAGTGGGCGTCGTCATGTTTCAAATTACAACATTTATTTTAAAAACTTTATAATATAAACTTTTTCTAATCTTGACAAAACACATATCGTCGGAAAGGTCTGAGTCTCGCGGTTCTATACCTGCCCACTGTTTTGTGATATTTGGACAAAAATATATAAATTTGTTACAGGAGATTGCATAAAAAAAATCGATGGAATTTCAATGACACACGGTGGCTGTTTTGGGTACAGCGCCTAAACAAAATCTCATGGGAACTTCAATGTTTGTGATATCAACTTCAAATTTGGAACACAAATTGGTTAGACATTTAGCTTTTTTTGATAGTAATTTTAGAGTACAAATTATTTTGTAACATATATATTTTATATAAAATATAACATATTTGGTACAGCACATTTGATTTACATTAAATTTAAACTTTCATACTTTTATTTTTTGAAGTTATTCCACTTGAGCCATAATCTGCTGACTGTCTTTAAAATGAGACCAAATTTATGTCTATATTCCAAAGCATTCTTGAATTGCAACCATTTAAGTTTGGATATTGCATCTTCATGTATATTTTCTAAAAGGGGGGTGACAGTTAACAGCTTGGGCTTTAAAACTCACTTCTCCCCTGATTCTAGGAAAAATGAACATTTACATTCAAAATCAGTTCATAAATGCATTTTATTAGACGAGTGAAAATACTGCCTTGTAAAAATCCCCCATAAAAGACTTTATTAAAGGAATATTTCACACAGAAATTTAATTTCTGTCATTATTTACTTCCTCTCATATTGTTGCAACCCGTATGATGTTGGTTTCTCTGTTACACAAAAGGAAGAGCTTTTCTATCTGATAGCATTTACAACCCCAAATCAGAAAAAGTTGGGACAGTATCGAAAATGCAAAAAAAAGAAAAAAAGAAGTGATTTCTAAATTTACTTTGACTTGTATTTCATTGCAGACAATATGAACACAAAATATTTCATGTTTTGTCTGGTCAACTTCATGTCATTTGTAAATATGCATCCTTTCCTGTCATTCAGACCTGCAACACATTTCAAAAAAAGTTGGGATAGTAAAGCATTTACCACTTTGTAATGTTGCCATTCCTTTTCACAACACTTAAAAGACGTTTAGGGACTGAAGACACCAAGTGATGAAGTGTTTCAGGTGTAATTTTGTCCCATTCTTCCTGCAAACAAGTCTTAAGGTGGGCAACAGTACGAGGTCTTCCACACATTCTCTATTGGAGACAGGTCGGGACTTTGTAATGTGTGCAGAATGTGCTTTTGCATTGTCTTGTTGAAATATGCATGGACGTCCCTGGAAAAGATGTCTTCTTGAAGGCAGCATATTATGCTCCAAAATCTCTATGTACTTTTCAGCATTAATGGAGCCTTCACAGAAGTGCAAGTTACCTTTGCCAAGGGCACTGACACAACCCCATACCATGACAGACCCTGGCTTTTGGACGTGTTGCTGGTAACAGTCTGGATGATCCTTTTCTTCTTTGGTCCGGAGCACACGGCGTCCATTCCTCCCAAAAAATACCTGAAATACTGCTTCATCTGACCACAGAACACGTTTCCACTGTGTGATGGTCCATCCCAGATGCCTCGAGCCCAGAGAAGTCGACGGCGCTTCTGGACACTGTTAACATAGGGCTTCCTTTTGGCACAGTACAGTTTTAACTGGCATTTGTGGATACTACGTATTGAACTACGTATTGTGGTACTTGACAAAGGTTGGCCAAAGTAGTCCTGAGCCCATGTGGTGATATCGCTTCTAGATGATGACGATTCTTGATGCAGTGCCGCCTGAGGGATCGGAGATCACGGTTGTTCAGCTTAGGCTTGCGCCCTTGTCCTTTACGCACTGAAATTCCTCCAGATTCCTTGAATCTTTTAATTATGTTATGCACTGTTGAATGTGAAATATCCAAATCTCTTCCTATCTTTCTTTGAGGAACATTGTTTTTAAACATTTCAATAATTTTCTCACGTATTTGTTGGCAAACTGGCGATCCTCGGCCCATCTTTGCTCCTAAAGGATTAGACCTTTCTTGGATGCTGCTTTTGTACCAAATCATAATTTCAATCACCTGTTGACATCACCTGTTTCAAATCACATCATTATTTAACCATTTTACCTCATTACTAGCCCTAAATTGCTCCTGTCCCAACTTTTTTTGAAATGTGTTGCAGGTCTGAATGACAGGAAAGGATGCATATTTACAAATGACATGAAGTTGACCAGACAAAACATGAAATATTTTGTGTTCATATTGTCTGCAATGAAATACAAGTCAAAGTAAATTTAGAAATCACTTCTTTTTTTATTTATTTGCGTTTTCCATACTGTCCCAACTTTTCCTGATTTGGGGTTGTACAATACGGGTTTGGAGGGAGTAAATAATGTTATTTTACTATCACTAATGTACTATTAGTAGAAACACATTTTATTCTTTAGGATAAACCTTGATATGCATCATCTCGTTTTCAAGGGGGAGTTAGATAACAACACAACTTTTTGTTTTTTAAAAATGTTTTTTTTTATGGGTTTAGTGTTTTTTTTTATCATTGAGGTACTATTATAGTTTTTGTTACTAGATTTGATCTTATGTATATAGAATACATTATTATTATTATTATTATTTATATTTAAGTACATTAATTATTAATACATATACAACATTATTATTATTTTATTATAAGTAAGATATTACTGTTTTATATATTAGATTACATTTTCTAATTTTTACTTTAATTTATTTAAAGTTCTAAAAATTTTGTTGTGTGTGTTCTTGCCATTAAAAAATATATGTATAGTTGTCTTCTACTCAGCATGGCTGTATTTATTTGATCATAAATACAGTATAAATTGTGAAATATTATTACAATTTAAAATAGCTGTTTTCTATTTTAATATTTTTTAGAATGTAATTTATTCCTGTGATCAAAGCTGAATTTATCATCATTACTGCAGTCTTCAGTGTCACATGACCCTTCACTGATCATTCTCATTTGAGGAGAGGAGACATTTTGTTTAAATATATTTAAATTTACTTGAATATTTAACAATAGTGGATAAATATATACATCTTTTGAATGAAATGCAGTGAGATGAGAAGTGTTTCTGTCCTAAAAGCTGATTTTGAACACGTTTTCGTCCCTGAGATGTTCTGAAATGTATTTGTGTTCATTCCTGTAAACATTTATTTAGCAAATTGCAGCTTCATGACTTTATTTATGTTAATTCAGACGTTATTTCTCATATGGCAGGGTAATTTCTTGTGATTTAGAGATCATCTGGAGCCCGCGGCCTCACAGGATCATAATCCATCCTTGTTTATTCCAGCCGTAATCACATGAACACAAATCACAGCATAATTATGAGTTCCACACTCATGAGGATTTGAGGATCTGTGTCTCAGACAGAATAACGTCTTCAGCTCCACACTGCCCGATGATTTATTCATGTGCTTTTATTCAAAAACTCAACCTTTTTATTTATTTTTAAATGTGTATTGAGTGACAGATACATGTACTGCTTAAATGTATAATTATAATATTAAATAAAAAATATAATTAGACGAAAATAAAATATTAAACAGCCAAATTATCTCGTTCCCACCAAGACATAAAATTTAACATACAAAAAAAAACATTCAATTAAAATTTTCTCAATTAGTCGTGTTGTTATTGTTAATTAAATCTAGAACTATTAAAAATGAAATAAATCTGAAATTAAATAAAATATAAATATTAGATGGAAACAATTTATTAAATATAAATATTTGATTTAAAATCAAAACTTGATAAAATATTATGAATAAAAAAACTATATAAAAACATAAAATTAAATTAAATTAAATTAAATTAAATAAACAAATAAAATTTAATAAAATTTAATAAAACTAAATTAAATTAAATAATAAAATAAAAAAATTAAATTAAATTAAATTAAATAATGATTTTTTTTTAATTAATAAAATAAAAAATAAAATGAAATAAAATAATTAAATTAAATTAAATTAAATTAAATTAAATTAAATTAAATTAAATTAAATTAAATTAAATTAAATTAAATTAAATTAAATTAAATTAAATTAAATTAAATTAAAATGAAATAAAATAAAATAAAATAAAAGAATAAAGAATAAAATAAAATTAAATCATTAAATAAAATAAAATAAAATAATAAAAATAAATAAATAAAATAAAATAAAATAAAATAAAATGAAATTAAATGAAATAATGAAATTAAATTAAATGAAAGAAATTAAATGAAATAAATGATATAAAATAAAATAAAATAAATAAAATAAAATATTAAGCCAAATGATTCCGTGATCACAAAGACAAAAATATAATTTATTTAAAAAAAACTAAAACTATTCAAAATAATTTTCATTAATTGAAAGCTGAAATAAAACACAAATATTATATAAAAAGCAGATGTGAAAACCCTAAAAGCACTGTAAATACTAAAAGTCCTAGAACTGAAATAAAAATGAATGGAAGCTAAATAGAAACGTTTAAATAAATAAAAGAATAAAAAAGCACATAACACAATTAATAAAATGTAACTGAAAATATAAAAATGGTTTAAATGTTTACATGTTTTAACCCATCGGTTGAGTTTGTCCATATTTGACCCAAACATGAGTTACACAACCCAACATTTCTAGTGTGACGCTTCAAAATATTAATAAATTCAATAATACTATATAAATAATGCTAAAATAATACTGTTCTCTCTCCATTGACACATGAGATCTGTAAATATTATAAAAGTGTTTGATGTGTTTGACTCATGATTTTTTATTTCTTCTGTACGTGTGTGTGTGGTGTGTGTGTGTGTGTGTGTGTGTGTGTGTGTGTGTGTTGTATGTGTTTGTTTGTGTGTTTGTGTGTGTGTGATGTGTGTGTGTGTGTGTGTGTGTGTGTGTGTGTGTGTGTGTGTGTGTGTGTGTGTGTGTGTGTGTGTGTGTGTGTGTGTGTGTGTGTGTGTGTGCGTGTGCGCGTGTGCGTGTGCGTGTGCGTGTGCGTGTGCGTGTGCGCGTGCGCGTGCGCGTGATGTGTGTGATGTGTGTGTGTGTGTGATGTGTGTGATGTGTGTGATGTGTGTGTGTGTGCGTGTGTGTGTGTGTGTGTGTGTGTGTGATGTATGTGTGTGTGTGTGTGTGTGTGTGTGTGTGTGTGTGATATGTGTGTGTGTGTGTGTGTGTGTGTGTGTGTGTGCGTGTGTGCGTGTGTGTGTGTGTGTATGTGTGTGTGTGTGTGTGATGTGTGTGTGTGTGTGTGTGTGTGCGTGTGTGTATGTGTGTGCGTGTGCGTGTGTGTGATGTGTGCGTGTGCGTGTGCGTGTGTGATGTGTGTGTGTGTGTGTGCGTGTGTGCGTGTGTGTGTGTGTGTGTGTGATGTGTGCGTGTGCGTGTGCGTGATGTGTGTGTGTGTGCGTGTGCGTGTGTGTGATGTGTGCGTGTGCGTGTGTGATGTGTGTGTGTGTGTGTGTGTGTGATGTGTGTGTGTGCGTGTGCGTGTGTGTGATGTGTGCGTGTGCGTGTGTGATGTGTGTGTGTGTGTGTGTGTGTGTGTGTGATGTGTGTGTGTGCGTGTGCGTGTGTGTGATGTGTGCGTGTGCGTGTGCGTGTGTGTGATGTGTGTGTGCGTGTGCGTGTGCGCGTGTGCGTGTGTGTGTGTGTGTGCGTGTGCGTGTGCGTGTGCGCGTGTGTGTGTGTGTGTGTGTGTGTGTGTTCAGACCCGTCTCCTCCTCCGTCCCCATCTGGACTCAGACTCACACTCCTCAGGCTGGGTCTGGATGATCAGCTGATGGCCCGGATCAACTGGACTCTTCCAGCCGAGCCCGATGTCCCCATCCACCACTTCAGAGTGAGCTGGACCTGGAGCGTCCTGGGCAGATCAGCGGCGCCGACCCGGAGGAAGAGGAGGAAGACCAGCGACGGGGTAAAGCTGCCGTCTTCCCTCCACGCGTGTGTGTGTGTGTGTGTGTGTGTGTGTGTGTAGAGATAAGATCTGTCCAACCATCCATACATCCATCATCCATCTACCCATCCATCCATACATCGAACATCCATCCACCATCCATCCATACATCCATCCCCCATCCATCCACACATCGAACATCCATCCACCATCCATCATCCATCATCCATCCACCATCCACCATCCATCCATACATCCATCATCCATCATCCATCCACCATCCACCATCCATCCATACATCCAACATCCATCTACCCATCCATCCACCATCCATCCATACATCCAACATCCATCCATACATCCAACATCCATCCATACATCCACCATCCATCCATCCATCCATCCATCCATCCATACATCCAACATCCAACATCCATCCATCCATACATCCAACATCCATCATCCATCCACCATCCACCATCCACCATCCATCCATACATCCATCCAACATCCATCCATACATCCATCATCCATACATCCACCATCCATCCATCCATCCATACATCCAACATCCATCCACCATCCATCCATACATCCAACATCCATCATCCATCCACCATCCATCCATACATCCAACATCCATCCATACATCCAACATCCATCATCCATCCACCATCCATCCAACATCCAACATCCATCCACCATCCATCCATCCATCCATACATCCAACATCCATCATCCATCCACCATCCACCATCCATCCATACATCCAACATCCATCATCCATCATCCATCCACCATCCACCATCCACCATCCATCCATACATCCAACATCCATCCACCATCCATCCATACATTCAACATCCATGCACCATCCATCCATACATCCATCATCCATCCATACATACATCCAACATCAATCTACCATCCATCCGTCCGTCCATCCATCATCCATCTACCATCCATTATCCATCTACCATCCATCTGTCCGTCCGTCCGTCCATCCACCATCCATCCATCCATCCATCCATCCATCATCCATCTACCCATTCAGTCATCATCCATCTACCATCCATCCATCTATCCATCCATCTGTCCATCCATCTGTCCGTCCATCCATCATCCATCTACCCAACCATCCATACATCTATACATCCAACATCCAACATCCATCTATCCATCCATCCATACATACATACAAACATCCATCCAAGATCCATCTACCATCCATCCATCTATCTGTCCTGTCTGTCTGTCATCCATCCACCATCCATCCATCTACCCATACACCCATCTTCTATCCATCCGTTTGTCCGTCCGTTCGTCCATCCATCATACATCTACCCATACATCCAACATCCATCTACCATCCATACATCCATCCATCCATCCATCCAACATATTTATTCTTTCATAGGCTGTATTTTGTATATATACACTCACCTAAAGGGTTATTAGGAACACCTGTTCAATTTCTCATTAATGCAATTATCTAATCAACCAATCACATGGCAGTTGCTTCAATGCATTTAGGGGTGTGGTCCTGGTCAAGACAATCTCCTGAACTCCACACTGAATGTCGGAATGGGAAAGAAAGGAGATTTAAGCAATTTTGAGCGTGGCATGGTTGTTGGTGCCTGACGGGCCGGTCTGAGTATTTCACAATCTGCTCAGTTACTGGGATTTTCACGCACAACCATTTCTAGGGTTTACAAAGAATGATGTGAAAAGGGAAAAGCATCCAGTCTGCGGCAGTCCTGTGGGAGAAAATGCCTTGTTGATGCTAGAGGTCAGAGGTCATGGGCCGACTGATTCAAGCTGATAGAAGAGCAACTTTGACTGAAATAACCACTCGTTACAACCGAGGTCTGCAGCAAAGCATTTGTGAAGCCACAACACACACAACCTTGAGGCGGATGGGCTACAACAGCAGAAGACCCCACCGGGTACCACTCATCTCCACTACAAAGAGGAAAAAGAGGCGACAATTTGCACAAGCTCACCAAAATTGGACAGTTGAAGACTGGAAAAATGTTGCCTGGTCTGATGAGTCTGGATTTCTGTTGAGACATTCAGATGGTAGAGGCAGAATTTGGCGTAAACAGAATGAGAACATGGATCCATCATGCCTTGTTCCCACTGTGCAGGCTGGTGGTGGTGGTGTAATGGTGTGGGGGATGTTTTCTTGGCACACTTTAGGCCCCTTAGTGCCAATTGGGCATGGTTTAAATGCCACGGCCTACCTGAGCATTGTTTCTGCCCATGTCCATCCCTTTATGAGCACCATGTCCCCATCCTCTGATGGCTACTTCCAGCAGGATAATGCACCGTCACAAAGCTCCAATCATTTCAAATTGGTTTCTTGAACATGACAATGAGTTCACTGGACTAAAATGGCCCCCACAGTCACCAGATCTCAACCCAATAGAGCATCTTTGGGATGTGGTGGAACGGGAGCTTCGTGCCCTGGATGTGCATCCCACAAATCTCCATCAACTGCAAGATGCTCTCCTATCAATATGGGCCAACATTTCTAAAGAATGCTTTCAGCACCTTGTTGAATCAATGCCACGTAGAATTAAGGCAGTTCTGAAGGCGAAAGAGGGTCAAACACAGTATTAGTGTGTGTTCCTAATAATCCTTTAGGTGAGTGTATATACACACATATATATATAGTGAGATGGTGTTCCAGTGGGTTAAACCATGGAACTGATACGCAGAAGGTTGCTGGTTCGATCCCAGTGTGTGCACTTTACTCCATGTTGCTACAGGGGGATTGTCCCTGTAATAAATATATATGTGTATATGTGTATATATATTGTGTATATATAAATATATATATATACATATATATATATATATATATATATATATATATATATATATATATATATATATATATATATATATATATATATATATATATATATATATGGTGTTATAATATAATAGATCATACAAATGTACATATATATATTCATATATGTATATATGTATTTTCGGACATAATTACTTTCTTTTGTTTGGTTTTGCATATATACATATATACACACATCTTCAAAGACGGCATCATCGTGGCTGATTTATAGATTGCTCTGTATTTTCATATTTCACATTCATTTCCATCAGCTCAGCGTTTCCTAATGTGTTCATAACTAGTGCCACAAACACTTCGTGTAATTCTGATCAAGCAGAAAAAGAAATGACCGGGTCTGAATGCTTGACCCCTGATGACACACACATACACACACACACACACACACACACACACACACACACACACACTGCCCCTAAACCTACCCGTCACAGGAGACATTCTGCATTTTTACATTTTCAAAAAACATCACTTAGTCTGATTTATAAGATTTTTTCCTCATGGGGACCAAAAAATGTCCCCACAAGGACGAGGATTTCGGATATTGCCATCTTTGTGGGGACATTTTGTCCCCATAACATAGGGATTACCAGTCCACACACACACACACACACACACACACACACACACACACACACACACACACACACACACACACACACCCACAGCCGGTGTGTTGATGATCTTCAGACACATGATCTGTGTGTTGACACACGGGCCGCTGGTTCTGCGTCTCCACCTCAGGGTTTGGTTAGTGACCCGCTGATGCTGGAATGCCCAAACTAACCGCTCAATAGCTGAACCAATCAGGCGCTGCTGCTGGAGGAATGCGGCGCAGGTGAGAGAGATGGACGCCACATGTGTTCCTCATATATCATAATATCCCACCTGCGCTGGAGCGGTCACGGCGAGGTCTGGACGGCCTTCCTTAATGAAGTCTTCATGTCAGAAACACACACACACACACACACACACACACACACACACACACACACACACACACACACACACACACACACACACACACACACACACACACACACACACACACACACACACACACACACACACATTCCCTGAAGAGCCACGTCTGTTAGCAGATCCTTCATCTTGTTATCAGCACAAGCCAAAACCCACATACATCATAGAAGTCCTACAGTATTCCTCATATTTGCAAATTTACTGCTATGAATTTGATTTATGTAATTCGTTAACATGTCACCTGCTAAATGTCAAAGATATATTAAATATATGTCAGATATGTTATATATTAAATGTGTTAAATATAAAATGTATGTGAGATATGTAAATATGTGTCAAATATTCTTTATATTAAATATATATCCGATATAATAAATTAGGTGAAATATACTATATATTAAATGTCATGTTATATATTAAATGTGTTAAATATATGATATATTAAAAATGAGATGTGTAAATACATGTCCAATATTTTTTATATTAAATGTCAGATATATATCAGATATATTATATATTAAATTAGGCGAAATATAGTATATTTTATATATTATACATTAAATATATGTCAGATATGTAAATATATGTCAAACATTTTTATATTAAATGTCATGTGTATATATATATATCAGATATGTTATGTATGAAATATATCAAATATTTTATATATGTGAAAAAATATATAAGTAAAATAAAAAAAAAATATATATAAGATATGTTAGTATAAATATATTAAATATGTTAAATATGAAATGTATGTCAAATATTCTTTATATTAAATATATATCCGATATATTAAATTAGGTGAAATATAGTATATATTAAATGTCAGATATGCTATATATTAAATGTGTTAAATATATTATATATTAAATACGAGATTTGTAAATATATGTCAAATATTTTTTTATATTAAATGTCAGATATATATCAGATATATTATATCTTAAATTAGGTGAAATATAGTATATATTAAATGTCAGATATTTTATACTGTATATCAATTATATTTGTATATATATTATACATTAAATATATGTCAAACATTTTTATATTAAATGTCATATATATATAAAATATATATCGGATATGTTATGTATGAAATATATGAAATATTTTATATATATATGAAAAAAATATATAAGTAAAATATTAAAAAATAATATATATAAGATATGTTAGTATAAATATATTAAATATGTTAAATATGAAACGTATGTGAGATATGTAAATGTATGTCAAATATTAT
>NC_137103.1:56866183-56876183 GCF_949357685.1 Gobio gobio | reverse complement strand
TTGCTATAGGGTTGCTAAGGTGTTGCTAGACAGTTTCTAAGGTGTTCGGAGTAGTTGCCAGGACATTGCTAATGTGTTCTAGGTAGTTGCTAAGATGTTGCTATGCAGTTAGGTTCTAAGATCTTCTGGGTAGTCACTAGGACTGTCCTATGGGGTTGCTGAGGTGTTCTAGTTGGTTGCTAGAGTGTTGCTATGTGGTAACTGAGGTGTTTTAGGTGGTTACTAGGGTGTTGCTATACAATTGTGTTCTGGTGATTGCCAAGGGCATCCTATGTGATTACTGAGGTGTTTAGGTGGTTGTTAGGGTGTTGCAATACAGTTATGTTCTAAGGTTTTCTAGGTGGTTGCCAAGGGCGTCCTATGTGGTTGCTGAGGTGTTTTAGGTGGTTGCTAGGGTGTTGCTATACACTTATGTTCTAAGGTGTTCTAGGTGGTTGCCATGGGTGTCCTATGTGGTTGCTGAGGTGTTTTAGGTGGTTGCTAGGGTGTTGCTATACAGTTTCTAATGTGTTCTGAGTGCTTGCCAGGACATTACGGTGTTACTATACAGTCTCTATGTTATTCTAGGTAATTGTCATTAAATTGCTGTGAGGTTGCTAAGGTGTTGTAGGTGGGTGTAGCTATGCAGTTTCTAAGGTGTTCTGGGTGGTTGCCAAGATGTTGCTCTGGAGTTGCTATGGTGTTGTAGCTGGTTGCTAGGGTGTTGCTATGCCATTTCCAAGGTGTATGGGTGATTGCCTGGATGTTGCTATGGGGATGCTATAGAGTTCTGGGTTATTGCTAGGTGTTGCTATGCAGTTAGGTTCTAAGGTGTTCTAGGTGGTTGCCAGGACTGTCCTATGGGGTTGCTGAGGTCTTTTAGGTGGTTGCTAGGGTGTTGCTGTGACATTTATAACGTATTCTGAGTGGTTGTCCTGACATTGCTGTGGGGTTGCTGAGGTGTTCTAGGTGGTTGCCAAGGGCGTCCTATGTGGTTGCTGAGGGTGTTCTAGGTGGTCGCTAAGGTGTTGCTACACAGTTAGGTTCTAAGGTGTTCTAGGTGGTTGCCAAGGGCATCCTATGTCGTTGCTGAGGTGTTTTAGGAGGTTGCTAGGGTGTTGCTATACAGTTATGTTCTAAGGTGTTCTAGGTGGTTGCCAATGGCGTCCTATGTGGTTGCTGAGGTGTTTTAGGTGGTTGCTAGGGTGTTGCTATTCAGTTATGTTCTAAGGTGTTCTAGGTGGTTGCCAAGGGCGTCCTATGTGGTTGCTGAGGTGTTTTAGGAGGTTGGTAGGATGTTGCTATACAGTTATGTTCTAGGGTGTTCTAGGTGGTTGCCAAGGGCGTCCTATGTGGTTGCTGAGGTGTTTTAGGTGGTTGCTAGGGTGTTGCTATACAGTTTCTTATGTGTTCTGAGTGCTTGCCAGGACATTACGGTGTTGCTATATAGTCTCTACGGTGTTCAAGGTGGTTGACAAGGGCGTCCTATGTGGTTTCTGAGGTGTTTTAGGTGGTTGCTAGAGTGTTGCTATACAGTTATGTATCCAAGGTGTTCTAGGTGGTTGCCAAGTGGTTGCTGAGGTGTTTTAGGTTGGTTGCTGGGGTGTTGCTATATAGTCTCTATGGTATTCTAGGTGATTGTCATGACATTGCTGTGAGGTTTCTAAGGTGTTCTGTGTGGTTGCCAGGACATTGCAATGGGGTTGGTAAGGCGTTGCAAAGCAGTTGCTAGAATGTTCCAGGTGGTTGTTTATGTGTGGTTGCTAGGGTGCTCTGAATAGTTTTTAGGGTGTTGCTATGGGGTTGCTAGAGTGTTTTGTAGCTGAAACAGTAGAGCATGGCGATAGCAATGCCAGGGTCATGGGTGTGATTCCCAGGGAGGGAATGCATACACACACTGAAGGCAATGTAAGTCACTTTGGGCCAAATGCATTCATGTGATGTATTTTATTTGTAGGCATTATTATGGTCTGTTTTTAGGGCGGTTGCATCCACCCAAGTCGCTTTGCAATCCTCTGGTCACCTGATCGGTGGAGGATTGTCATTGATGACTTTGCTTGTCTTCCGCAGGAGAACTTCATCAATCTGCCCAGCCTGCTGTTCTCCTGTAAGTACAGGGTCAGCGTTCACACCCTCAGTGCCAAACGCCGCTCCACCGACGACACCACCAGTTTCCTGACCCCATCCTGCTCCACTCTCCGGAGCAAGAGCACCAAGCCCATCGCCTGTCCCGGGGACTCCTACATGACCGGTGGGCTTTCCTCGGGATTCTGTGTTTTTTTTCAGCCTGAAATATGACATTGAGTGATTACAGTGCCATGGAAATTGAAAAGTGGAGCTTTTTTACTTCATTTTGGTTGTTATTATGCAGTTTTTCTGGTGCATATTTAATTTACTTGGTATCAAGCAGTGTTATTTTAGTATCACTGATATGCTGTTAAAGTTTTATTAATATTCTGATTTTATTTTTATATTTTCAGGGTTTTATATTTTATTAATTTTAGTAAAAAAATATATATATATTTTTGTATTTTCAGTATTTATTTTAAATTTAGTCAATTTTTTTTATTTAGAAATTTTATATTTTATTTAATTGAACTTAATTTTTTTAATTATTATTTTTACTCGAATAGCACTAAGTAGTGTTATCTTAGTATTATTGATATACTAATTGTTTATTTTAATACAATTTTATATTATCTATAAAATGTCATATTGATATACTATTATAGTTTTTATTAATATGTTTTAAATATTTTTTTTAAATATTTTTCAGTTTTTTATTTTAGATTTTAGTCATTTTTTTAAAAAACGAGTAACTTTTTAACATTTAGATTTTATTTTTTAATTATTTTATTTTTACTTGTTATTGTTATTTTAGTATTATTGATATACTGTTCAAGTTTTATTAATATTTTTACGTTATTGTTATTTTAGTTGGTTTATTTTTTTAAAATAATTTTAGTAAAGTATTTGTTTTTTATTTTATTCCATTTAAAACATTTTTTATTTGATTTTATTATTGATATACTATTATAGTTTTTATTAGTATTTTTCAATTCGTTTTTTTCTGTTTTCATTTTTATTTTAGTTGAAGTTTATTATTTAAAAAATATTTTTAGTTAAAAAAATTTAACTTTTTAAAGTCTTTTATTTTATTTTACTTTTATTTTTTAATTATTTTATTTTTTACTTGTTAGTGTTATTTTAGTATTTTAGTTATTTAGTTATTTAGTTATTTAGTTATTTTTAGTTATTTAGTTTTCATTAATATTTTTATTTGTATATTTAAGGTTTTTTATTTTAATTGAGTTTTATTATTTTTAATGATTTTAGTAAAAGATTAGTTATTTAATATTTAATTAAATTTAACATTTATTTTTTATTTAATTTATTTGTATTTTATCAATTTATACTATTATAGCATTTATTAATATTTTTGAATTAGTTTGAATTTTCTTTATAATTTTTATTTTAGTTAAAGTTTTTGTCATATTTGTGTTTTGACATTTTTATTTCTTTGATTGTCTATTTGTTTTTATTTCCGTTTTCATTATTTTAGTACATCAAGTTAAACTAAACAAAAATGAGAAATATTGCCTTGGCAGTTAACCGAAATATTTTTATTTATTTTATGTCAGTGAAAGTCTATTTCGTAAGTAATAAAAATACTTATGGTTTAGGTTTTAAGTTTAAAATACCCTGGCAATAAGTTTGACTCAGTGACTTTCCTTCTGGCTGATCTTCTGCTGTCTTCTGCTGAGATATATCTGATGTTCCCCTTCAAGGGAACTCGAGCTGCGTCACCGCTTTGGGAACGCCCCTGCGTGATTGCGTCGTGAAGCACGTATGTCATCAGTCCAATAGAGAGACGGAACGTCATAGGCGGGTGACGTCATAGACCCGGAAGCTATAAAGCACACCAGCAAACACACGCCGTTAGCTTCTGTTGCCTTCAACAAGCGCTCTGTGTTATTCTGTCCAAGTGTCTTTGTGTTGTGTCTGAGTTCAGACTGTTTTGTTACGTTTGCACTATTCACCACATTGATACAAGAGAAAAAAAAAGTATGACGAGCGAACAGCGTTACAGACAGTGTGTTCCTCCCTGCTCACGCTACATCCCGAGCGGGGATACACACTTGATGTGCGTTGTTTGTTTGGGAGAGCAGCACGCGCAGTCGGCACTCGAGGGTGCCGGCTGCGAGCATTGTGAGGCTCTGCCTCTTCGCGTGCTGCGATCCCGCCGGGCGCTCTTCGAGGAGGGCGTCCCGGTTAACGCTCCCCACGGCACGGGTCCCGCTGCGGCTGAGGCTCAGCGGCGACTCATGTCGTGGGGTTCGCAAAAGGATCTGACGGAGGGGATGGAGACGGGCCCCGCCCTATCTCTTCCTTCACCCGCCAGATCCAGCGCTGCCTCTCTGGGTTCGGGAGCCCGCTCTGCGGCTTCTCCCGCCCGGGGAGCGGCCGCGATACTGCAGCTATCTTCCTCCGAGGAGGTTGATGTCTGTAGCATCGATGCAGGGGGTGGAGACTCGTCACTTCATTCCCCTGCAAGTGAGGAGCTCATGGAGGTGCTGAGCAGAGCGGTGGCCAGACTTCACATTGACTGGCCACATGAACATCATGAGCGAGCTGCTGTAAAAAGCAGACTCGACGAGCGCTTTCTCCCCGCGCGCTCTGTTCAGCCTCCCCGAAGGAGTCTGCCGTTTTTCCCGGACCTCCACACCGAGGTGTCGAGGTCTTGGAAGCGGCCCGTGTCTGCACGCATTTTCACCCCGCAAACGTCCGTGTATAGTAATATCGCGGGGTGTAAGAGACACGGTTATGGTCAGCTGCCTCGGGTTGAACAGACGCTTGCGAGCCATCTGTCACCCGAGTCTGCGTCGACCGTAAAGGCTCCGTCTTTGCCCACAAAGCCTCTTAAAGTGACATCATCTTTTGTGGGCAAAGCATACTCGGCAGCAGGTCAAGCCGCCGCGTGTCTGCACACGATGTCTATCGTGCAGGCATATCAGGCTGATCTGCTAAGGGACCTGGGGGAAAGCCACGAGATCGGAGTCGATACTATTAATGAACTTCGATCGACTGCCGATCTCGCTCTCCGTGCCACCAAGGAGACGGCTCGATGCGTCGGCCGTTCTATGGCAGCCCTAGTGGCCACGGAGAGGCATTTATGGCTAAACCTTACAGATATTAAGGAAAGGGACAAGAGCTTTTTGCTTGATGCGCCGTTGTCTCCGGAGGGCCTGTTCGGTGACGCTGTCACCACGGTTACCGACAGGTTCCTGGAGGCGAAAAAACAGGCAGCGGCGCTCAAGCAGTTCCTTCCCCGTAAGCCCCAGGTCTCGTCTGCTGCTGGGCGGGAGCAGCAGATGCCGAGTACAAGCTCCTCGCACAGGGCGCAGCAAAAAGTGAGTGTCGCCACTCGTACACCCCCGCAGAAAGGGTCGTCGGGTGCGCGGCGCTCACAGGCGCAGCCTTCTAACCCCAGGGCTGATCTGAGGACAGTCATTGTGGCGAGGAAGGCTGCGTCAAAGAAGTCCTGACGCCTCTGGGCCCAGGACAGTGAGGGTGGTCCCCTCCGCGGGCGCACGGTGCTTACCGCTGTACACGGTACCCGTGCGTCCGCGGTACCCTCACGGGGTCAGTCCGCCAACCCCGCCCGAGTGCCGGGGCGCGGAGGGGCCCCGCGGGTCATTCAAGGATGGCCCGCACCCTCTTCGGAGGGAAATTATGCCGTCGAGTCAGTCGTTCCCTGCCGGTTCGCCGCTTCAGGGCGCTGCACTCGCGGTGCAGAGTACATCAGAGACCAGCCTCGAGGGGCTGGTTCCCTTAGTAGATTTTGTGTCAGAGTGGGAAAATCTGCCTCACATATCTCGTTGGGTCCTGCGATGTGTAAAGTTGGGGTACGCGATTCAGTTCAGATGCCTTCCCCCCAACTTCAACGGGGTCCTCTCCACTGTGGTGGACCCGGTGCAGGCTCTGGTGATGACTCAAGAAGTACAGACTCTGCTGCAAAAGGGGGCTATAGAGAGGGTTCCCCCCCCGGACAGGGAGTCAGGCTTTTACAGCCGGTACTTCATAGTGCCAAAGAAGGATGGTGGGCTGCGCCCCATCTTGGATCTTCGCGTCCTGAACCGAGCCGTGGCAAAGCTCAAGTTCAGGATGCTGACACTCAAACAGATCGTGTCTCAGATCAGGTCCGAGGACTGGTTTGTCACGATAGATCTCAAAGATGCGTATTTCCATGTCTCCATCCTTCCGCAGCACAGGAAGTTCCTGAGGTTCGCTTTCAGGGGAGAAGCGTACCAATATCGGGTGCTTCCTTTCGGTTTAGCCCTTTCACCCCGCACGTTCACGAAGTGTGTGGACGCTGCTCTGGTCCCCTTGCGTTTGCAGGGGATCCGCATCCTCAATTACATCGACGACTGGCTGATACTAGCACAGTCAGCGCGTCTCGCGGTTCAGCATCGAGATGTTGTTCTCGCGCATATGAGGAGGTTGGGGCTGAGGCTCAACTCCAAGAAGAGTGTTCTCTCTCCTGTGCAGAAGATCACTTATCTCGGGGTGAGTTGGGATTCGGTCGCTATGCAGGCTCGTCTGTCGGAGCCTCGCGTGGGGTCAATCCTCTCAGCCGTGAAAGGGGTGAAGCTAGACCAGCCGCTCACTGTAAAGCAGTTTCAGAGACTGTTGGGTCTGATGGCAGCCGCGTCCAATGTTATTCCTTCGGGCCTGCTGTTCATGAGGCCGCTACAGTGGTGGCTCAAGACCAGGGGTTTTTCCCCGAGGGGGAACCCCTTTCGCGTAATCAAGGCAACGCGGCGGTGTCTCCGCACCTTGGTTATGTGGAAGGACCCCAGGTTCCTGACCCAGGGCCCGTCGCTGGGGGCACCGTGTCAGCGTACTTCTCTGACCACGGATGCCTCCCTGACGGGCTGGGGGGCGACCATGAGTGGTCGCTCGGCCCAGGGTCTGTGGCAGGAGCACCAGCGTTCATGGCATATAAATTGCCTGGAAATGTTGGCGGTGTTTCAGGCTCTGAAGCACTTCCTGCCGCATCTCAGGGGCCATCATGTGCTTGTACGCACAGACAGCACATCGGTGGTCTCCTACATCAACCATCAGGGGGGCTTGAGGTCTCGTCGCTTATACAAGCTGGCGCGCCTTATCCTCCTCTGGGCTCAGGGAAAATTGCTGTCAGTCAGGGCTATGTACATTCCTGGGCGGTTGAACGTGGAAGCAGACATCCTGTCGAGGCAGGGGCCAAGGCCCGGGGAGTGGAGACTCCACACCGATGTGGTGGAGCTCCTTTGGGAGAAGTTTGGCAGGGCCCAAGTGGACCTGTTCGCCACTCACGAGAACTCTCATTGTCATCTGTGGTTCTCCCTGTCGCCTCCAGCTCCTCTCGGACTGGATGCGATGGTACAGGAGTGGCCGAGGCTGCCCCTGTACGCTTTCCCCCCGATCGCTCTGCTTCCGGGAGTTCTAGAGAGAGTGCGCCGGGACGGGGCCCGTCTCCTTCTAGTAGCCCCGTTCTGGCCGGGCCGGGTATGGTTCTCGGATCTGGTGTCTCTCCTCGACGGCTCTCCCCTGGAGATTCCGTTCCGGAGGGACCTTCTCTCTCAGGCGGGCGGAGTTTTTGTTCACCCCCGCCCGGAGTTGTGGAAACTGTGGGCTTGGCCTCTGAGGGGGCCCAGCTCATAAGTTCCGGTCTCTCAACTGAGGTTGTTGAGACCATTCTACACTCCAGAGCTCCTTCTACGAGGAAACTTTACTACCTGAAGTGGAGACTCTTCACCTTATGGTGTCGAGATCGCCTGCGGGATCCAGTTAACTGCCCTGCGAGCGTGGTGCTGGAGTTCCTGCAGGAGAGATTCTCTGCTGGGTTAGCCCCCTCCACACTAAAGGTGTACGTGGCGGCCATAGCTGCTTACCACACTCCTTTGAGTGGTGTTTCATTAGGGCGACACCCTCTAGTAACTCGTTTCCTCCGTGGAACCTTGAGGCTGAGACCTGTGACACGCACCAGGGTGCCGGCCTGGGACTTATCCATCGTCCTTCGAGGCCTTTCCGAGGCTCCCTTCGAGCCGCTCGAGGAAGTTCCTGAGAAATTTCTCACTTTCAAAACTATTTTTCTTCTTGCTATTTCTTCTCTTAAAAGAATTGGGGACTTGCAAGCCCTCTCTGTCGCACCCTCGTGCTTGGAGTTTGCCCCGGGTATGGCTAAGGCCTTTCTCTCTCCGAGGCCCGGGTATATTCCTAAGGTCCTCACTAATCCTGTGAGACCTATTGTGCTCCAGGCCTTCTGTCCTCCTCCCTTTGTGACGTCAGACCAGGAAAAGTTAAATCTGCTTTGTCCAGTTCGCGCCTTAGACGCCTATATCCACAGAGCTGCCCTGTGGAGAAAAACTGATCAGTTGTTTGTTTGCTACGGACCTCCATCCCGTGGGGGTCCGGTGTCAAAGCAGAGGATGAGCAAGTGGGTAGTCGAGGCTATCTCACTGGCTTATGTGGCGGCCGGACAGCCCTCTCCTTTGGCTGTTCGGTCCCATTCCACTAGGAGTATGGCTGCTTCTCAAGCTCTCTTGGCAGGGGCCTCCCTGCAGGAAGTGTGTGATGCGGCGGGGTGGTCCTCGCCGCATACATTTGTCAGGTTCTATGAACTAGATGTTTCTGCTACTCCGGGGTCTCGGGTGCTCGCCTCGTAGCTGTTACAGGCGGGCATCCAGACTCGCATGGGGACGTGGGTATTCTCGTTCCCAAAGCGGTGACGCAGCTCGAGTTCCCTTGAAGGGGAACGTCTCGGTTACGACTGTAACCTTAGTTCCCTGATGGGAACGAGACGCTGCGTCACCCGGCCATACTCCTCGCATGCCCGCAAGCGCCTTGTTTCAGGCCTTCTTCAGAAGCTAACGGCGTGTGTTTGCTGGTGTGCTTTATAGCTTCCGGGTCTATGACGTCACCCGCCTATGACGTTCCGTCTCTCTATTGGACTGATGACATACGTGCTTCACGACGCAATCACGCAGGGGCGTTCCCAAAGCGGTGACGCAGCGTCTCGTTCCCATCAGGGAACTAAGGTTACAGTCGTAACCGAGACGTTTTTCTTCAACCCTTCAGCGCCTTCGAAGGTTTTGGCTAAGCCTGAAAATCTGACCGCGGCCTTCACCTTCCACGACGGCAACGTGACGGCTAACTTCCTGTGGAGGGTGTCCCGTCCCCAGCCCCATCAGCCAATCACAGGCTTCCAGGTCACATGGGCGGAAGTGTCCACGGAGAGCCGTCAGAACAGCCTTCCCAACAGCATCATCTCCCAGTCTCAGATCCTGCCACCTGTAAGTCGTCTCCAAACACGCGTTCTCCCTTGAAGGCTCACGGCTGCACATAAATTACACTCACATTACGTGATCTTGGCCGATGCTTTCATAAGAGCCTCTCATGGAAAACTGGTTACATATTCAGGTCCAAGAGTGTAAAATATGATACACAATTATGTTGTGTGGATAACGGCAGATGATGAACAAGTGCTGCATGAGCCATGGGTTTACTCACAGTTTACTCACAGTTTAACTCACAGTTTGCTCACAGTTTAACTCACGGTTTAACTCACGGTTTACTCACAGTTTACTCACAGTTTAACTCATGGTTTACTCACAGTTTACTCACGGTTTACTCATGGTTTAACTCACAGTTTACTCACGGTTTACTCACGGTTTAACTCACGGTTTAACTCACGGTTTACTCATGGTTTAACTCACGGTTTACTCGCAGTTTAACTCACAGTTTACTCACGGTTTAACTCACGGTTTACTCACGGTTTACTCATGGTTTAACTCACGGTTTAACTCACGGTTTACTCACAGTTTACTCAAGGTTTAACTCACAGTTTACTCACAGTTTACTCACGGATTAACTCACGGTTTAACTCATGGTTTAACTCACGGTTTAACTCACAGTTTACTCACAGTTTACTCAAGGTTTAACTCAGTTTACTCACAGTTTACTCATGGTTTAACTCAGT
>NC_137103.1:56836183-56863683 GCF_949357685.1 Gobio gobio | reverse complement strand
GGTCATCTGACCAATCACAACAGACTGGGTCATCTGACCAATCAAAACAGACTGGACCGTCTGACCAATCGCATCTGACAGGGTCATCTGACCAATCGCAACTGACTGGGTCATCTGACCAATCGCAACTGACTGTGTCATCTGACCAATCACAACAGACTGTGTCATCTGACCAATCGCAATTGACTGGGTCATCTGACCAATTGCAACTGACTGGGTCATCTGACCAATCGCAACTGACTGGGTCATCTGACCAATCACAATAGACTGTGTCATCTGACCAATTGCAATTGACTGGGTCATCTGACCGATCGCAACTGACTGGGTCATCTGACCAATCGCAATTGACTGGGTCATCTGACCGATCGCAACTGACTGGGTCATCTGACCAATCGCAATTGACTGGGTCATCTGACCGATCACAATTGACTGGGTCATCTGACCAATCACATCTGACTGTGTCATCTGACCAATCGCAACTGGCAGGGTCATCTGACCAATCGCAATTGACTGGGTCATCTGACCGATCACAATTGACTGGGTCATCTGACCAATCACATCTGACTGTGTCATCTGACCAATCGCAACTGACTGGGTCATCTGACCAATCGCAATTGACTGGGTCATCTGACCGATCGCAACTGACAGGGTCATCTGACCAATCGCAATTGACTGGGTCATCTGACCAATCGCAACTGACTGGGTCATCTGACCAATCGCAACTGACTGGGTCATCTGACCAATCGCAATTGACTGTGTCATCTGATCAATCACAACAGACTGGGTCATCTGACCAATCGCAACTGACTGGGTCACCTGACCAATCACAACAGACTGTGTCATCTGACCGATCGCAACTGACTGGGACATCTGACCAATAACAACTGACTGTGTCATCTGATCAATCACAACAGACTGGGTCATCTGACCAATCACAACAGACTGGGTCATCTGACCAATCGCAACAGACTGTGTCACCTGACCAATCACAACAGACTGTGTCATCTGACCAATAACAACAGACTGTGTCATCTGACCAATAACAACTGACTGTGTCATCTGACCAATAACAACTGACTGTGTCATCTGACCAATCGCAATAGACTGGGTCATCTGACCAATCACAACTGACTGGGTCATCTGACCAATAACAACTGACTGTGTCATCTGACCAATCGCAATAGACTGTGTCATCTGACCAATAACAACTGACTGTGTCATCTGACCAATCGCAATAGACTGGGTCATCTGACCAATCACAACAGACTGGGTCACCTGACCAATCGCAATAGACTGTGTCATCTGACCAATAACAACTGACTGTGTCATCTGACCAATCGCAATAGACTGTGTCATCTGACCAATAACAACTGACTGTGTCATCTGACCAATCGCAATAGACTGGGTCATCTGACCAATCACAACAGACTGTGTCATCTGACCAATCGCAATAGACTGTGTCATCTGACCAATAACAACTGACTGTGTCATCTGACCAATCGCAATAGACTGGGTCATCTGACCAATCACAACAGACTGTGTCATCTGACCAATAACAACAGACTGTGTCATCTGACCAATAACAACTGACTGTGTCATCTGACCAATAACAACTGACTGTGTCATCTGAACAATCGCAATAGACTGGGTCATCTGACCAATCACAACTGACTGGGTCATCTGACCAATCACAACTGACTGGATCATCTGACCAATCACAACTGACTGGATCATCTGACCAATCACAACTGACTGTGTCATCTGACCAATCACAACTGACTGGATCATCTGTCCAATCGCATCTGACTGGGTCATCTGACCAATCACAACTGACTGGATCATCTGACCAATCACAACTGACTGGATCATCTGACCAATCACAACTGACTGGATCATCTGACCAATCACAACTGACTGGATCATCTGACCAATCACAACTGACTGGGTCATCTGACCAATCACAACTGACTGGGTCATCTGACCAATCACAACTGACTGGATCATCTGACCAGTCACAACTGACTGGATCATCTGACCAATCACAACTGACTGGGTCATCTGACCAATCACAACTGACTGGGTCATCTGACCAATCACAACTGACTGGATCATCTGACCAATCACAACAGACTGGGTCATCTGACCAATCACAACTGACTGGGTCATCTGACCAATCACAACTGACTGGGTCATCTGACCAATCACATCTGACTGTGTCATCTGACCAATAGCAACTGGCAGGGTCATCTGACCAATCACATCTGACTGTGTCATCTGACCAATCACAACTGACTGGGTCATCTGACCAATCACATCTGACTGTGTCATCTGACCAATCGCAACTGACTGGGTCATCTGACCAATCGCAACTGACTGGGTCATCTGACCAATCACATCTGACTGGATCATCTGACCAATCGCAACTGACTGTGTCATCTGACCAATCGCAACTGACTGGGTCATCTGACCAATCGCAACTGACTGGGTCATCTGACCAATCACATCTGACTGTGTCATCTGACCAATCGCAACTGACTGGGTCATCTGACCAATCGCAACTGACTGGGTCATCTGACCAATCACAACTGACTGGATCATCTGACCAATCACAACTGACTGGATCATCTGACCAATCACAACTGACTGGGTCATCTGACCAATCACAACTGACTGGGTCATCTGACCAATCACAACTGACTGGGTCATCTGACCAATCACAACTGACTGGGTCATCTGACCAATCACAACTGACTGGGTCATCTGACCAATCACAACTGACTGGGTCATCTGACCAATCACAACTGACTTGGTCATCTGACCAATCACAACTGACTGGGTCATCTGACCAATCACAACTGACTGGGTCATCTGACCAATTGTAACTGACTGGGTCATCTGACCAATCGCAACTGACTGGGTCATCTGACCAATCACAACTGACTGGGTCATCTGACCAATCACAACACACTGGGTCATCTGACCAATCACAACAGACTGGGTCATCTGACCAATCACAACACTCTGGGTCATCTGACCAATCACAACAGACTGGGTCATCTGACCAATCACAATAGACTGGGTCATCGACCAATCACAATAGACTGGGTCATCTGACCAATCACAATAGACTGGGTCATCTGACCAATCATAATAGACTGGGTCATCTGACCAATCACAATAGACTGGGTCATCTGACCAATCACAATAGACTGGGTCATCTGACCAATCACAACACACTGGGTCATCTGACCAATCACAATAGACTGGGTCATCTGACCAATCATAATAGACTGGGTCATCTGACCAATCACAATAGACTGGGTCATCTGACCAATCATAATAGACTGGGTCATCTGACCAATCACAATAGACTGGGTCATCTGACCAATCACAATAGACTGGGTCATCTGACCAATCACAACACACTGGGTCATCTGACCAATCACAACAGACTGGGTCATCTGACCAATCACAACACTCTGGGTCATCTGACCAATCACAACAGACTGGGTCATCTGACCAATCACAATAGACTGGGTCATCGACCAATCACAATAGACTGGGTCATCTGACCAATCACAATAGACTGGGTCATCTGACCAATCATAATAGACTGGGTCATCTGACCAATCACAATAGACTGGGTCATCTGACCAATCACAATAGACTGGGTCATCTGACCAATCACAACACACTGGGTCATCTGACCAATCACAATAGACTGGGTCATCTGACCAATCATAATAGACTGGGTCATCTGACCAATCACAATAGACTGGGTCATCTGACCAATCATAATAGACTGGGTCATCTGACCAATCACAATAGACTGGGTCATCTGACCAATCACAATAGACTGGGTCATCTGACCAATCACAACACACTGGGTCATCTGACCAATCACAATAGACTGGGTCATCTGACCAATCATAATAGACTGGGTCATCTGACCAATCACAATAGACTGGGTCATCTGACCAATCACAATAGACTGGGTCATCTGACCAATCACAACACACTGGGTCATCTGACTAATCACAATAGACTGGGTCATCTGACCAATCATAATAGACTGGGTCATCTGACCAATCACAATAGACTGTGTCATCGACCAATCACATCTGACCAATCATCTAACCAATCACAACCGACTCACATATTCTTCTTTCATATGGATTGCATTTATGACATGTCTGATGCCGTGATGTAATGGAGATGTGTTGTTGTTCCTCACAGAAGCTCGACATCATCAGAAGTCTTCAGTGGAGAAGCACTGAGATCCTCCTCCACACTCATCTGCGGTCTTCAAGACATCACCCCGACTCCTTCAAACCATTTCAGCAAGTTAAGATCCACGGTGATGCGTGTCAATCATATTCTGTCAAAATTTCCCAAAGTCATATCTTTATTCAGCTCATAGTCAAGCATCAAAGCGTTGCTGGGAAAACTGTGTGACAGGTGTGTGTGTGATTAACCAATGACTGGGTTTGTATTTTTGGTTGAACTGTTCCTTGGATTGGGTGTGAAATCCGTCTTTGATGCCTTTTATTATTAAGTTAGCAATTTTCCATTACAGATTGACAGAGAGTGTTTTGTTTATTAATGAAAAGCGTGTTTTTTTGATGTTCTCGGCTGTAGAGATATTCGTTGCGGCGGTCAGTGAATGTTGATGTTGATATTTATTTATGTGTGTATTGCAATGCTTCATTTTGTATGTGTGTGTATTTTTTTCCATGTATTAGCAAGTCAGTGTTTTATAAAATACAACTTCTCTTGTAAAGACATAATGTAAAAAAAATTAATTGTACATATAGTCATATGTTCTGTTATTTCCTTGGATAGAACCTGTACATACTTTTCAGTAATAAAATAGTTCCTCTACTCCTCCAGCTCATCTGTAGTCCTGTGTAAAACATCCAGTGACGGACCTCACAAAGAAAATGCATCACTGACTGAAATAAATGCATATCAAACAGAAATACGTACTGCTCAACTTCTTTTAACTCAAACTGGGGTCATGAGTTAATATTGAAATCATAAATATGAAGACGTCAAGTCATGCCAATGTGTAACGGAGGCCAGCTAATAGTTGCTGTGCGAGTAAACCTCTTGAATCATAAATAGAGTCACTGGTAGAATGATTTAATGGTTTATCACTTTTGACCAATAGGTGGCGCTCTTACGAAAGCGATGTGTTGTGGTCAGAGTGAGGTGACAATGACACACGCAAAGTTTGGTGTCAATATGTCAAAGCATTGCAGAGATACAGCCTCAGAGTCATTTTCGTATCATGCCTCAAATTTGTTGCTGCGCTATATACGAAAATAGTTGCGTCTATCAACACGAAATACTTATCTTTGTGTTGGCACGGTCTGAAGATGATACGATTCGATTTTGGTGAAAATCGGACGAACGGTCTAGGAGAAGTTCGAAAAGTAGGTTTTAAAAGAAAAACAAAATGGCGGACAGGAAGTTTGGCCATATATGTCTATGTTCTTAGCATGACCCACGGTATCTTTTAAGATCAGATTCATTATAATAGGCTAATTTAATAAAAAAAGTTATAAGCATCTTTGGAAATTTCATTGTAACTTTTGACCACATGGTGGCGCTGGCCCTACATAAATATAATAAATAAATATATCTAAAATATAGCATATTTTGACAAAATTCAAAATGGCTGACGCCCAAAATGGATGATAAGGGAAAATTGGCATGACTCGGCATGACCAAATCTAAAAAGACCAGAGCTGCGCCCGAAATCGAATACTTCTCTACTATATAGTATGTGAAAAACAGTACGCCAACAGAGTAGTATGTCCGAACTCATAGTATTCACAGTAGGCGAAAATTACCAGGATGACCTACTACTTCCGGCGAGATTCTGAAGTGCGCATACAATGGACACTTTACTATCCCATGAGGCCACCGGAGACGATTTCTGAATGGAGGTGATGGGACGCAACGGACGCTGGTAGGTCACATGATCATGACATCACGGCGGATGTAGGATTACATTCATACTACATTCATACTATACTGAACACATACTATATAGAACATACTTTTTTAACGGTCGCGAAGTTCTTTCAAATTAAAATGTAGTACCAACTCACATAGTACGCGATTTCGCACGCAGCCCAGTTTTGTGATTTTTGGTTCAGAAGTTAAGCAAAAATGTTAATTTTTATATCTCCTGACCACAAGGTGGCACTGCGCTGAAACGGTGCAGGTCGCCTCAGGTCATGATTGTCATAACACACACCAAGTTTGGTCAGAATACGCTAAAGCGTTGTGGAGATATAGCCGTACGTTCATTTTGGCGGGTACTTCGTTGAAATTGTTTGTGCGCTATTCAATAATGTCAATCAACTTGAATTCCATAACTTTTTGTCGGCATGGTCTGAAGATGATCTGGCCCATTTTTTGTGAAAATCAGACCAATTGGGTGCAATCGAATCGTCTTGAGCCAAGGAATCAGAGGGAAAAAAATATTGTTTCCATCACTCAAAAGTTATTAGCATAAACGTGAGTGCAACTTAGGGCTGTTGGTGGCGCTAGAGACTCTAATTTTTGTATGGTGACAGCTCAGACTGTCCTCTATCAGTGTGCCAAAGTTTCCTGCAAAGGGTTCTATGGGCTAAAAAGCGTAAGAAGAAGAAACAGAAGAATAATAAGAACGGCAACGATTACAATAGGTGCTACGATTTCCAGCGGTTACCAATCAGAGCAGAGTAGACCAATCGTGAGGACCACAAGTGTGATTTTGTTTTGTTTTTTCAGAACCATTTTACTTTTTCAAAACTTGTCCATCATTTACACAGCAAGTGCCAAAACATTTACCAAGTTTCGTACCATTTCAATTTAGTAAAAAAAACAAATAAAACATACATTTTCAGTCAAAAATAACGAAGAGGGTTCATTAGTACACAAAACAATCCAAGTTGGGTTGAAATGCACTAACCCAGCAATTGGGTTGTTTTAAGCAAACATTTAACCCAACCGTTGGGTTAAAACAACCCAATTGTTGGCATTTTTTAGAGTATACAGTAGTAATTCCAATTCCATTCCAATGAAGTAAAAAAACTAAACAAAACATACAAATTTTCAGTTTTAAAACAACCCAAGTTGGGTTGAAAATGCACTAACCCAGCAATTGGGTTGTTTTACGCAAACATTTAACCCAACCGCTGGGTTAAAACAACCCAATTGATGGGTTAGTCCATTTTCAACCCAACTTGGGTTGTTTTTAACCCAGCATTTTTTTGAGTATACAGTAGCAATTTCTCGCTAGGAAAGGCATCAGAAATGGTGCATTTACACACAAACCGACCAACTTTTCCAGACGCCATCGTTATTATTCTAGCTCATCTGTCACCGAATGGAACGCACAAGATTGTGGGATATCAATGAAAGATACATCAATGCTTCCTTCAAAAATCGATCAGATGAATCTCAGGAGGCAGCAGGTGAAGCTAACACTGGATTCGTAGATGCTATGATGCCTTCCGCCCTGGGAATGAGTCCTCTGAATCCTCAACTCGTTTAGCTGGGTTGAATCGTACTAGAGTTGGTTTTCCCCTTTGGTGTGGTTCGTTTGGTCAGGTGTAAAAGCAGCAATCACACTCGGGTGTGCACCAAAAGCAGAAAAAGCAAAAAGTACTGATCAGTTTTGGACTAAACCAGCTGCCATTATGTGATGAGGAAGTGTTTGTTGACAGTTTGCACTTTAGCATGGCAGCTCGCGGACAAACTTGGAGTAGTGAGGAGGCGCGGAGCCTCATAGAAAATATTTTGTTCGCAACTTTCGAAATTAATTCACGTCTCCGCTTGAAGTGACGAGTGATGCGCTTGCCGTTTGCAGTGCATTAGAGCGTTGTTTTCAAGCCGCATCCGCGCTTAATTATAGAAATGTATTGTTTGCATATTGTGGTGTATTCAAACAATGTAATAGATTATATCCAGGGACAAAACCAGCCCGCGCAGTCGCAGTTTAGGAAATACACCAAGGCCAATGATTGATGTGGATGTTGTCATGTGACTGCATTTTGGTTCGTTTCAACTAGGGCACGTTCAAAGCTCAATCCAGTGCGCAACGTTTTGCTATGGTTTCCGGTTGAACGTCATGTTTCCTGGAAACGGTGTGTAACGGGTTTGAGATGCGTTTTATCTCGTTTGGTGGGTGTGTCAAATATGTCAGTCCAATCAGCAGCAACATGAATATAAACCACACGGTATTAAAGAGACAGCTCACAAAATGTGTCCAAGTAAAGATGTTTACAAATGTGTCCGCTGCAGCTCAGTATGTATACGCAACAATTGAAGATATTAGAAGACATGATTGTCGTAAAAATAAAATTATACAGTATATATATCAACATGATGATGTATTTATTTTAGGGCTGTCAAAAGATTAATCGCGATTAATCGCATCCAAAATAAAAGTTTGTGTTTACATAATATATATGTGTGTACTCTGTTAATTACTATTTATATATAAATACACACACATTCATGTATATATTTAAGAAGTATTTGCATGTATATACTGTATATACATTTATATAATCTATAATATATATAAAAATAAATGTTTTATATATAAAAATAATATTTTTTCTGAAATATATACATGCTTGTGTGTGTGTATTTATATATAAATAATAATTAACAGAGTACACACACATATATTATGTAAACTCAAACTTTTACTTTGGATGTGATTAATCGCGATTAATCTTTTGACAGCCCTAATTTATTTATATGTTTAGCTTCATTGCAAGGCAAATTTCATATATGGTAATTAAGTGCTTTACATAACAATGAGAAAGAAAATACAAGCTATTAAAAAAGTAAGAACTAGAAATAAAATAAAATAAAATTAGAATTGATTACCAGGAGATAAAAAAGGTTAAATAAATGGGATTGGGATGTTGTCTTTTATTCTGGACGGCAAGGGCGGTGATTGCATGTATTTTGCAGTATTAAAGGAACTCTCCACTTTTTTTGAAAATAGGCTAATTTTACGAGTCCCCTAGAGTTAAATAGTTGAGATTTACCGTTTTTGAATCCATTCAGCCGATCTTTGTATCTGGCGGTAGCACTTTTAGCATATCTTAGCATACATCATTGATTCTGGTCAGTCCATTAGCATTTCATTCAAAAAGTGACCAAAGACACTTTCAATATTTTTCCCATTTAAAGCTTGACTCTTCTACAGTTACATCGTGTGCTAAGACAAACTGAAAATGAAAAGTTGCGATTTTCTACACCTTTATGGCTAGGAACTACTTTCTCATTCCTGCGTAATAGTCGAGGATCTTCACGGCCGTACCATGGCTGTAGCGGCGCAATGATTGGTTGGTATTCTGTGAAACATGGTGGTAGTTACACCTTTACAAGGGCTGTAGCACTTTTAGCATAGCTTAGCATACATCATTGACACTAAATTTTTCAACTAAACATCGAAATAAATCTAATAAATAAACTAAATTAACCATTTAAACTAATTTACTGATCGAATTATTGATCTAAAGCCCACACTGTCACTGTATGATAATTGAAATGAACTGATGACATCAGCGTTTTTTCCAGAATGGCTATACAGCTGAATAAAATTATGCTGCATTATTTTCCTGTTTAACACTGTAAAGCTGCTTTGAAACAATCTACATTGTTAAAAGCGCTATATAAAAAAACAAACAAAAAAAAACAACAACACACAGAACCATGGCTAATCGCACAGCTAAATCCACAACACAATTTGTCGGCTGAAAGCCTGAAACTTTCTCTGCAACTACACGAACTTAGTGCCGATCACATTGAAAGTTCCCTAGCTGGACTACTTTCAGGCGCTGTAATATCATTGCCATGGTACGGCCGTGAAGATCCACGACTATTACGCAGGAATGAGAAAGTAGTTCCTAGCCATATAGGTGTAGAAAATCGCAACTTTTCATTTTCAGTTGGTCTTAGCACACGATGTAACTGTAGAAGAGTCAAGTTTTAAATAGGAAAAATATTGAAAGTGTCTTTGGTCATTTTTTGAATGAGATGCTAATGGACTGATTAGAATCAATGATGTATGCTAAGCTATGCTAAAAGTGCTACCGCCAGATACAAAGATCGGCTGAATGGATTCAAAAACGGTAAAACTCAACGATTTAACTCTAGGGGACTTGTAAAATGAGCCTATTTTCAAAAAAAGTGGAGTGTTCCTTTAAACACGTATATATATATCGATTTCATCAGGCTCCGAAAATTATTCAAAAAGAACACAAAGAATGGCCTTCTCAGCTGCCATAGTTGCAACTCTTGCGTCATCAGAACAGGGTGTTCAACGCAGCACCGTTTCCGTTTAAAAAACGTTTTGCGATGTTTTGTTGGGGCTGAACGCAGCCCTGGTTCGGACCAAAGCAATCAGTGTGGTGTGAAAAAGGACCAAAAAAGCTGAAAAATGCTACAATGTTTAATTGTTTGCGCATGGTTCGGAACAAATGAACCGAACTAGAGATGTGAAAGCACCCTAAGTGTTTGCCCTAAACGTACACTGTAAAAAAAAATTAGGTCACCAATTGAACACTTTCTAGTGAGCGATCACATCAAACATTCTCAGTTGGCCAAATTGAATTTCTTGAATTTTCTTTGAATTAAATTGCATCAATTCACAGAAATTCAATTTGGCCAACTGGAAAATTTAGATGTGATCGCTCACTAGAAAATTTTCTATTGGAGACCTGAATTTTTTTTACAGTGAAGCATAAAGAGAGTCGCAATGGCTGCTTCCCGCCACTAGTTCAGTGTTAACAAGGCCATCCCGCGTCCACTGCTCATCCATCAGCCATCAGGTCTATTATGTCACAATCCATTAGTTCCATTAGTTAATCCACTGGAGTTCAGCTCTGCGCTCTTTCTCTCAGGGTCAAAACCAGAACCTTCTATTCAGCCCCGCGTTCCAGCGAATGCCATGCTGCTCGTCTGATGCCTGCAAACCTGCTCAAAAGCAACAAAGGACAGTGGCAATCATCTGTCATGCTTCTAAATCCTCTGCGTATGATCAGTGGTTTTCATGCAGGCGTGTTTTGATGCACAGAACTTCCCTCGTGACTGATTGCATGATGTGAGCGGTTCAGATTCGTCCTGTTTTGATCTTTGTCGTGGTTTTGCAGGACTGAACTCCTCTGAACTCGTTCTGGAGATTAACGCAGGAGAGCTCTCACGCGACCTTCGCTGCACGCATGGGATTTACATTCTTTGCTGTGCTACTTAAGCCTTTCTTACCTAAAGCAGTCCCTCCAGAAAAACGCGATTATGCGATCGCATGATTTAATGCATAATCAGCCAAAGTCTGCATATTTATTTGGGGGCCGGATTTATTCAAATGCGCCGCACTATCGCCGCGTAAATTGCCTATTTCCGCGTGCAAAATATCCGTGGCTAGCATGATTTCATAATCCCCGCATTTTCGTTGCAAAAAAAGTCATATATTTTAGCAGACAGTTGAAAAATGTTTGTTTACTTCACACAAGAGCCGCCATTTCCCCCTGTTGCCATGGGAACGTTTTGAAGTGATGTAATTACCCGACGTGAACGTCATCGAAAAGCTGCAAACCCCGTGGAGAAACCATAGATATCGCTGAAACCATAAATATCGCTGAAACCATAGATATCGCTGAAAGCATGATGAAGCACGCAAATTCCCATCTGCAAACAAAAATAACAGCAAAAGAACGTTTCCCGGTGTGTTGACCGATTTCAAAACACAGCATCATGAAGCTTCGAAGCGTTATGAATCAGTGAGCCGATTCAGCAGTTTGAAGCGTTATGAATCAGTGAGCCGATTCAGCAGTTTGAAGCGTTATGAATCAGTGAGTCGATTCAGCGGTTTGGAGCGTTATGAATCAGTGAGTCGATTCAGCGGTTTGGAGCGTTATGAATCAGTGAGTCGATTCAGCGGTTTGAAGCGTTATGAATCAGTGAGTCGATTCAGCGGTTTGGAGCGTTATGACTCAGTGAGTCGATTCAGCGGTTTGGAGCGTTATGAATCAGTGAGTCGATTCAGCGGTTTGAAGCGTTATGAATGAGTGAGTCGATTCAGCGGTTTGGAGCGTTATGAATCAGTGAGTCGATTCAGTGGTTTGGAGCGTAATGTATCAGTGAGTCGATTCAGTGGTTTGGAGCGTTATGAATCAGCGAGTCGATTCAGCGGTTCAGAGCGTTGTGAATCAGTGAGTCGATTCAGCGGTTTGGAGTGTTATGAATCAGTGAGTTGATTCAGCAGTTTGGCGCATTATGAATCAGTGAGTCGATTCAGCGGTTTGAAGCGTTATGAATCAGTGAGTCGATTCAGTGGTTTGGAGTGTTATGAATCAGTGAGTCAATTCAGCAGTTTGGAGCGTTATGAATAAGTGAGCCGATTCAGCGGTTTGGATCGCCAAAGTCACGCATTTCAGCAGTTTGAGTCATGAATCGACTCACCGATTCATAATCCTTCGAAGCTTCATGATGCCGTGTTTTGAAAACGAAGTCGTTATTTTGGGGTTTTTTGCGCACATAAACTATTCTCGTCGCTTCATAAAGTTATTGTAGGTCCACTGTGGTGAGATGGACTTTGTAACGACGTCTTGAGTGCCTTTTATGGGTCTACAGGAAGTTATTTATAAATTTTTTCAGAAATTTTAGCATATTCCTTTTGTAAAGCAACAGAACGTGTTTGACTCAATGTTTTGTAAATGTGAGCCATGTGTTTATTAAGGACTTAAAAAACAAGATGAGAACTTAAATATTCCCAGCACTTTGTGATGTAGAGCTTTTTTTCAGTTTTTCATCAAACCGCAGTTTTTGCAAGTTCCTGCAATTTTATCGCATAAAATTGCATAAATATCCCGCATTTTCCATTGCATTTTTTAAGAAAATGTGCTGCATAATCAAGGATTTTTGCCCGCAACAATAAAAAAAAGAGCCAAATTTTTCTGGAGGGACTGATAAAGGGTATTTTTTGGGGTAGCGCTGAAACCCTATTGTAATTGTGACATTTCCCAAGGATCGGCATTCTCCCCTAAAACTGACGGTGCAGAGCAAACCGTAAGTCGTAGAGACTTGAGACTTTGAGGGCTGGTAGTACTCACACCGTCTACAATGCCACGAAAGCTCGCCCCAAACGGCCTGATGGGGGCGCTACAGCACTCAAAAGTACGTTTATTATTGGACATTTTGGGGTATTTCGGATTTTTTGAAAACCCTACTTTTGTGAAATAGTCTTAGGTTTTTGGCCTGATCGAACCCAAACCAGTGCAGCAAGATTCTCTGAAGTTTGATTGTCAATAGTTATCAAAAAAATATTGAAATTTCGGTTCACGGTCCTTAAGTGCCGCAAAACGTTCAAATTGGGAGGAGCCTCTTTTACTAAAATGGCTATAACTCGTGAACGGAACGAGATATTTTCACCAAACTTGGGACACATGTTTATGGGCTCAATCTGAGGTTGTAAGAAAAAAAATGGACGATTGGTCACTTGGTGGCGCTATAACAGAAAGAAAACTTGAAATATCCATAACCACCAATGGACTTGAAAATTGGCATGCACTGCCTTTGTCCAAGGTGCCATGATAGTCTATGAGGACATTAGCGTATCTAAAAAAACATGGCCGCCATTGGCAAATTAAATTTGAGCACTTATTAGACAAGGTTACCGATTATGTAAAAAAACCTTCTTTTGCGAACTAGTCCTAGGTTTCTCGCTGATTTCTGAATAAAACCATTGCAGTACAATTCTGTGGACTCTCCAGGTCAATAATTATCAATAAAGTTGAACTTTTATATTTTCAATTCTATATTGGCTCTTCTTTGAAATCGAACACTAAGTAACTAGACTCCTACACTCTTAAAAGTAAAAGTTATTTATTGGCATTGATGGTTCCATGAAGTACCTTTAACATCCACTAAAGGTTTATAGTGGAAATTGTTCTTTAAATTGTTAATGTTCTTCACACTAAAAAACTGTTCTTTTAAGAACTGATCTCTGAAAGGTTCTTCGTGGATCCAGCCTCTTTTGGAACCTTTATTTTCAGGAGTGTATTGCCAAATCCCAGCGTTTCCCATGTTGTCCCTTTGGCCATTCATTAGATGTCCCAGGAGACTCAGAGCTCAGGGCTCTGGGTGTTTCTGCTTAGACTCTACGCACATGAAAGACTGATTCTAGGATGTTTCGTCTACATTTAATGAAGAACAGAAAACACATGTGCCACGCAAGAGACCTACAGCTCAAGCACTCGAGTGTAGGTGGACAACACAACAACAAATAAGGCAAAACATTTCCTAATTCTGCAGACTATACATTGAATTGCAAACAAGTTTTCTGAAGTGCTGTTTAACCCTCGGGTGTTGTTCGGACATTTTAGACTGAAAAAAATCTCAATCCAATCGTGCATCTGTGGGATGTGCCGAACAAACTAGTCCGATCCATGGAGGCCCCACCTCGCAACTTACAGGACTTAAAGGATCTGCTGCTAACATCTTGGTGCCAGATACCACAGCACACCTTCAGTGGAGGCCATGTCTCGACGGGTCAGGGGGACCAACACAATATTAGGAAGTCATAATGTTATGCCTGATAAAAGTGAGTAATTATGTCTAAAAACAACTGTAGAATTTACAAGCCTCTTTATATAGAGATATATAGGAAATCTAGTGGATGTTTTTCTTGTTGTACTCCCACCAGATATCATTATGTTTGTTATGGTTATACTTTCAAAGATGATGTTATGGAAGCAAAATTGAGCAGTGCATTTAAAAAAAAAAAAAAGAGCCGATAGAGTCTGCCTGAAAACAAACAAAATGATGATAATATCAGTGACTGACTCTCAAAAGGGAGGGAATTCCATTCGTGTTTATCCCGAAGGATCTGTTGTGAGGTGCATTCATCTCAAACTGCTCTGGGTGTGCAGGTGTTTGAGTATAAAGCCACACACACTAACGTTTCTCTCACCGCTGTGTGTTTAAGGCCGGCCAGAAAGGCGTTATTCTCTCAAGTATCGTTTGAGAAGTATGAAAGATATACGCTTGCTCAGTACATGATGAAATCCTGCTAATGACTTTACCAGCATCACTCATAATGTCATCGCCACAGCTGGAGCGCAGATATTCCCTCATGCGTCCCCATCACGTTATGAAATAGTAGGGAACGATCCCTAATTATTTACTCCATGAAAAACACCTTCCTGGCAACACCAATCCCGGAGACAGACTCCACTGAGCTGTTAGTCAAAGCGTGAAGGGGTTTGTGAAACAAATCACACTCGCTGACAGTAAGAGTCGCTCCGAGATTAACCAGGAAAAACCACTGATATATCTGTTATCTGACAGGTTTCCTCATATTCTGGGATGGCTTGACCAGTAGCTGTCAGATATCCGTCTTCAGGATCCAGAAGAATTGATTTCACCTCGGAATAAAAGCATACAGAATTTGACTTTTTTTCAAAAAATTGCGATATAAACTAAATGGCAATTACCTTTTTTTATATTTTTATTCTGTAGTGGAAACAATAACAACAGAATTCCAAAATTCCAAGAAAAAAAGCGAAATGGTGAGATTTATTCACATAAACTCGCAATTGCAAGAAAAAAGTCATAATTATGAGATTTATTTTGTATTTTTATTCTGTGGCATAAACAATAAAAACAGAATCGTAAAAAAAAGGCAAAATTGCAAAATTTATAACTTGCGATTTTGAGACATAAACTCGCAGTCGTGAGAAAAAAGGTCAGAATTGTGAGATTTAAAATTGGCAATTATATTTTTTATGTTTTTATTCTGTAGCGGAAACAGTAAAAACCGAATTTAGTTGTAAACTAAGAATTCCAATAAAAAAAGGCAAAATTGCGAAATTTTTTATTTAATTTTGAGATTTATAAACTTGTAATTGCGAGACTAAAGTCAGAATTGCATGATTAATAAAATTCAATTATTTTTTTCATATTTTTATTCCGTGGCATAAACAATAAATACAGAATCGCGAGTTGTAAATTAAGAATTTCAAGACAAATAGCCAAATTGCTATTTATAACTTGCGATTTTGAGACAAACTCACGATTGCGAGGGAAAAAAGGTCAGAATTAAGATTTAAAAAATTGCTATTATCTTTTTTTATAATTTTATTCTGTGGCGTAAACCATAAAAACAGAATTCCAAGACAAAAAAGGCAAAATTGCAAGATTTTTTGACTTTTTTGACAGATTATACTTTGCGATTTTGAGATATAAAATTCAGAATTGTGAAATAAAAAAAAGTGTAAATTGAAAACTAAGAATTCCAAGAAAAAAGACAAAATTGCAAGATTTATTATACACTGTAAAAAAAATCAGGTCTCCAATTGAACATTTTCTAGTGACTGATCACTTCTAAATTTTTTAGTTGGCCAAATTGAATTTCTGTGAATTAAATTGCATCAATTCACAGAAATTCAATTTGGCCAACTGAAAAATGTGATCAGTCACTAGAAAATTTTCAATTGGAGACCACATTTTTTTTTACAGTGTAAAATCTTAAAATAAACTGTGAGGAAAAAAGTTAGAGTTGTGAACTAAAAATTCCAAGAAAAAAGACAAAATTGCGAGATTTATAATATAATTTTGACATATTACTTTAGAAAAAAAAGTCAGAATTGTGAATTGGCTTATTTTTTTATTCCGTGGTGTAAACAAGCTTCCAGAACTAATTTGAAGGTATTGCACATTGGTGTTTTTTAATCACATTGTAATAAAAAGCGCTAATCATCTTGAGTCTGTAGGTTACAGTGATTTTACCGTGGTTAAGATGTGGTTACAGTGATTTTACCGCGGTTAAGATGTGGTTACAGGGATTTTACCGCGGTTAGGATGTGGTTACAGTGATTTTACAGTGGTTAAGATGTGGTTACAGTGATTTTACCACGGTTATGTTGTTACAGTGATTTTACCACTGTTAAGATGTGGTTACAGTGATTTTACAGTGGTTAAGATGTGGTTAAAGTGATTTTACAGTGGTTAAGATGTGGTTACAGTGATTTTACCGTGGTTAGGATGTGGTTACAGTGATTTTACCGCGGTTAAGATGTGGTTACAGTGATTTTTACCGCGGTTAGGATGTGGTTACAGTGATTTTACAGTGGTTAAGATATGGTTACAGTGATTTTACCACGGTTATGTTGTTACAGTGATTTTACCACTGTTAAGATGTGGTTACAATGATTTTACCATGGTTAAGATGTGGTTAAAGTGATTTTACAGTGGTTAAGATGTGGTTACAGTGATTTTACCGTGGTTAGGATGTGGTTACAGTGATTTTACAGTGGTTAAGATATGGTTACAGTGATTTTACCACGGTTATGTTGTTACAGTGATTTTACCACGGTTAAGATGTGGTTACAGTGATTTTACCGTGGTTAGATTGTGGTTACAGTGATTTTACCGCGGTTAAGATGTGGTTACAGTGATTTTACCGCGGTTAGGATGTGGTTACAGTGATTTTACCGTGGTTAAGATATGGTTACAGTGATTTTACCATGGTTAAGATATGGTAACATTGATTTTACAGCGGTTAAGATGTGGTTACAGTGATTTTACCATGGTTAAGATGTGGTTACAGTGATTTACCGTGGTTAAGATGTGGTTACAGTGATTTTACCACGGTTAAGATGTGGTTACAGTGATTTTACCACGGTTAAGATGTGGTTACAGTGATTTTACCGTGGTTAAGATGTGGTTACAGTGTTAAGATGTGGTTACAGTGATTTTACCGCGTTTAAGATGTGGTTACAGTGATTTTACCGCATTTAAGATGTGGTTACAGTGATTTTACCGTGGTTAAGATGTGGTTACAGTGATTTTACCGTGGTTAAGATGTGGTTACAGTGATTTTACCTCGATTAAGCTGTGGTTACAGTGATTTTACCGCGGTTAAGATGTGGTTACAGTGATTTTACCGTGGTTAAGATGTGGTTAAAGTGATTTTACAGGGGTTAAGATGTGGTTACAGTGATTTTACCGCGGTTAGGATGTGGTTACAGTGATTTTACAGTGGTTAAGATATGGTTACAGTGATTTTACCACGGTTTTGTTGTTACAGTGATTTTACCACGGTTAAGATGTGGTTAGAGTGATTTTACCGTGGTTAGATTGTGGTTACAGTGATTTTACCGCGGTTAAGATGTGGTTACAGTGATTTTACCGCGGTTAGGATGTGGTTACAGTGATTTTACCGTGGGTAAGATATGGTTACAGTGATTTTACAGTGGTTAAGATGTGGTTACAGTGATTTTACCGTGGTTAGATTGTGGTTACAGTGATTTTACCGCGGTTAAGATGTGGTTACAGTGATTTTACCGCGGTTAAGATGTGGTTACAGTGATTTTACCACGGTTATGTGGTTACAGTGATTTTACCACGGTCAAGATGTGGTTACAGTGATTTTACCACGGTTAAGATGTGGTTACAGTGATTTTACCGTGGTTAAGATGTGGTTAAATCCCTGACTCTGCAGCTCGTTGCTTTAATTAGCACCTCGTTCTCTCTCTGTGTGACAGGTTTTTCACTCTGTCACAGTACAAATCCCCAGAAAGGCTCTTGTATGGGGACTCTTTCGGGTCAGTTGTGGCTAATCAAAACAACTTACATTTGATGAACCCTCCAGGGCAAAGGTCAGAGGTCAAGAAGGCTTCCACTGAAGCCCATGCTTGTGTTTGAAGAGCGTCTCCTGAGACGCCATTATCTGTGCCGAGGAAAAACATCCTCTCGTGTTGGGAAATACTGCGGATATGTCAGATTTTCACGCTTGTTAGAGAACTCTAGTAAACAAATACTCTTGCCTCAGTAAGATGTTAATAAGGGTCACATAATTGTTTGAATTTATGCACATCTTGGCATTTCCATCCAGTGTTTTTGTGCATAAAATAGGCGTATGGGAACATTGTGAAGCCGCAGTGGTGTTCTCTTCAGGTGCATTATGCTAGGAAAGCGTCCTGAAGAGCAGGCGAGTATCGAGTTGCACAGATGCTCTGTAATCACGGATCTGGATGGTCTTGGGCGCAGGTCAAAGGTCGCCGTTCCTCCGAGTCCTGCTTCTGGTACAAGGAGCCGATCGCGGGGGTCGAGTTCTGCTCAGATGTAATCAACTCTGTCACGCAGGCTTTGAATTAGAGAACGGGTTAAATAAGACAAGCTGGAGGAATGAGGAAACTCCTGACCTGTGTGTCTTTGAAAGCTCTGAATGTTCCAGCATGTGAAGCCACGGTACAGTGAACAGCCTTTATAAATGAGGAAAAATCACGCCCGCTTTGATCACAAAAGATTCTATTGCGAATAAACCCTGTTCCTCTCAACTTCCTGTTCATCAAAGAGTCCTGAGGAATAAATCTGACCCAACAGTCAATATATACACTAGTGTTCAAAAGTGGCGTCCGGCCTAGTAAAGCTGACATCTTCACCCTTTATTCAAATATTATTAAAGATTCTAATCATTCTACACACATAAGTGGCCACCTGTGCTATAAGTCCAAATGTTATACTAAATATTAAACGCTCAACTGTTAGTGGAAGCGATTGGGAACAACAGCAACTCAGCCACGAAGTGAAATCACAGAGCGGGGTCAGCACATGCTGAGGGTCACAGAAGACACCAACTTTCAGTCAAGAGCTCCAGACCTCCAAACTTCTGTGTCCTTCAGATGAGCTCAAGATCAGTGTGTAGAGCTTCATGGAATGGGTTTCCATGGCCGAGCAGCTCATCCAAGCCTTACATCACCAAAGCAGTGGGGTAAAGTGTGCCGCCACTGGACTCTAGAGCAGTGGAGACGTGTTCTTTGAGTGACCAATCACGCTTCTCTGTCTGACAATCCCATGGACGAGTCTGGGTTTGGCGGTTGCCGGGAGAACGGGACTTGCCTGACTGCATTGTGCCAAGTGTAAAGTTTGGTGGAGGGGGGATTATGGGGTGGAGTTGTTTTTCAGGGGTTAGTTCCAGTGAAAGGAACTCTTAATGCTTCACCAAGACATTTTGGACAATTTCAAGCTCCCAATTTTGCGTGAACAGTTCGGGGACGGCCCCTTCCTGTCCCAACATGACATATACACCGATCAGGCATAACATTATGACCTAATATTGTGTTGGTCCCCCTTTTGCCACCAAAACACCCAGTTTTGGAGATGCTCTGACCCATCACAATCTGGCCCTTGTCAAACTCGCTCAAATCCTTACGCTTGCCCATTTTTCCTGCTTCTAACACATCAACTCTGAGGACAAAATGTTCACTTGCTGCCTAATATATCCCACCCACTTACATAGTTATTCACTCATAATGTTGTGCCTGATCGGTTTATAGGCCAAATTTTCTTATTGGGCCAATAACAATAACGTTAAAATGAACATATATTGGCCGATACTGATATATGATGATACTGTCTTAAATGATCTTAACTGTAGCACTTTGAGATTTGTTCCAAATGTAAAGTGCAGTACAAATAAAATTTATTATTATTATTATTATTATATATTGTTTCACATCTGGTACATGCAATCTAAAAAATGCTGGGTTAAAAATAACCCAAGTTGGGTTGAAAATGGACTAACCCAGCAATTGGGTTGTTTTAAGCAAACATTTAACCCAACCGCTGGGTTAAAACAACCCAACCGCTTTTTTAGAGTGTGTGGATTCAACCCGCACCAGATGTGGGCCGGATCTGGGTGACCAAAATTCTACATCAGCACAACGTCTAATGCCAACGTTAATTTGACGTCCAATTCGAACGTCAGCTGACATTGATATTTAGTTGTTTTTAGGTTGTGTTGTAAAGTAACCAAAATGTCAACGTCTCAAGCGAACGTCATAATGACGTCAGAAACTGACATTTAGTCATGATGTTTGACAACCAAAACCCAACGTCTTCTTGACGTCATAATGGTAACGTCCACACAACGTCAAATTATAACATCATTAGACGTTGATCTTTTGTTGTTTTTAGGTTGTGTTGTAAAGTAACCAAAATCCAACGTCGAGTCAACGTCTTAAGCCAATGTAATATTTACGTCAAATACTGACATTTAGTCATGAAGTGTAGTGACCAAAACCCAACGTCCACACAACGTCAAATTCTAACAACATTAGACCTTTCGTTGGTTTTTGGTTGTGAACACATTTAATGACAAGAGTGCACATAAATTTGGTAAATAAATATTAGGGCTGTCAAAAGATTAGTTGCAATTAATCGCATCCAAAATAAAAGTGTGTGTATATATTTAAGAAAAAAAATATTATTTTTATATATAAAACATTTATATTTATATATATTATAGATTATATAAATGTATATACAGTATATACATGCAAATATTTCTTAAATATATACATGAATGTGTGTGTATTTATATATAAATAATAATTAACAGAGTACACACACATATATTATGTAAACACAAACTTTTATTTTGGATGCGATTAATCGCGATTAATCTTTTGACAGCCCTAATAAATATAAAACAATATTTATTTACACATCACACAACTATTTACAACACAATCGAGGAGGCTTTGTTTGCGTTGTTTCTCCGGATTTTGTTGTTTTTAAGACAAATTTTGTCTGTTTATTGTCACCTTTTCCATTCTACATGGAGTTCACGTGTCCATTGTTTAAAAAAAAAAAAAAAATGTATGACTCAATGCTAAGGATTTCAGTGGTTCAAATTTTGACTTGCCCCACCACAAAAAAAGTAATAAATAAAATAAAATAAATCCATGTAACCTTAACAAATAAGGTTATGACTCCAAAAACTACTAGCCTAACTCATATATGTTTTAAATATTGCTAAAGACAATCAGTAATAAAATAAGAACAAATAATCAAATTACTAGCAACATCACAAATCAATACAAAGTCTAAACTAGATTTTCAGCTACAAAAATAGTAATTAAATGTAAAATATCACTGCATAGTCTGCATTAAATTATATATCACTGCATATAAATATAGATTAACCCTTATTAAAAGTCAAGAGTCGTGAGTGATTTTTAGTTCAGATTGACGTCAACATCCAACGTTGGGTTCTGATGTCAACCCAATTTTCATTTTGGCGTTATTGTTTGCTTGTGAACATTTGTTGTTCTTAGTCATTTTGCAAGATAATATAGAGGCAAATGAATGTAGCGAATAATTATTTTGCATCAGATTAGTGTTGATTCAGTTCAGTGTTGATTCAGTTCAGTGTTGATTCACATCAGTGTTGATTCAGATCAGTGTTGATTCAGAATAGTGTTGATTCAGCTCAGTGTTGATTCAGCTCAGTGTTGATTCAGCTCAGTGTTGATTCAGATCAGTGTTGATTCAGATTAGTGTTGATTCAGATTAGTGTTGATTCAGCTCAGTGTTGATTCAGCTCAGTGTTGATTCAGCTCAGTGTGGATTCAGATCAGTGTTGATTCAGCTCAGTGTTGATTCAGCTCAGTGTTGATTCAGCTCAGTGTTGATTCAGATCAGTGTTGATTCAGATCAGTGTTGATTCACATCAGTGTTGATTCAGATCAGTGTTGATTCAGATAAGTGTTGATTCACATCAGTGTTGATTCAGATCAGTGTTGATTCAGATTAGTGTTGATTCAGCTCAGTGTTGATTCAGCTCAGTGTTGATTCAGCTCAGTGTGGATTCAGATCAGTGTTGATTCAGATCAGTGTTGATTCAGTTCAGTGTTGATTCAGCTCAGTGTTGATTCAGATCAGTGTTGATTCAGATCAATGTTGATTCACATCAGTGTTGATTCAGATCAGTGTTGATTCAGATAAGTGTTGATTCACATCAGTGTTGATTCAGATCAATGTTGATTCAGATCATTGTTGATTCACATCAGTGTTGATTCAGATCAGTGTTGATTCAGATCATTGTTGATTCAGTTCAGTGTTGATTCAGATCAGTGTTGATTCACATCAGTGTTGATTCAGTTCAGTGTTGATTCAGATCAGTGCTGATTCAGTTCAGTGTTGATTCAGATCAGTGTTGATTCAGATCAGTATTGATTCAAATTAGTGCTGATTCAGTTCAGTGTTGATTCAGTTCAGTGTTGATTTAGATTAGTGTTAATTCAGATTAGTGTTGATTCAGTTCAGTGTTGATTCAGCTCAGTGTTGATTCAGTTCAGTGTTGATTCAGCTCAGTGTTGGTTCAGTTCAGTGTTGATTCAGTTCAGTGCTGATTCAGATCAGTGTTGATTCAGTTCAGTGTTGATTCAGTTCAGTGTTGATTCAGATCAGTGTTGATTCAGATCAGTGTTGATTCAGATCAGTGCTGATTCAGATCAGTGTTGATTCAGTTCAGTGTTGATTCAGATCAGTGTTGATTCAGTTCAGTGTTGATTCAGTTCAGTGTTGATTCAGATCAGTGCTGATTCAGTTCAGTGTTGATTCAGTTCAGTGTTGATTCAGATCAGTGTTGATTCAGTTCAGTGTTGATTCAGATCAGTGTTGATTCAGTTCAGTGTTGATTCAGATCAGTGCTGATTCAGATCAGTGTTGATTCAGTTCAGTGTTGATTCAGATCAGTGTTGATTCAGATCAGTGTTGATTCAGATCAGTGTTGATTCAGATCAGTGCTGATTCAGATCAGTGTTGATTCAGTTCAGTGTTGATTCAGATCAGTGTTGATTCAGTTCAGTGTTGATTCAGCTCAGTGTTGATTCACATCAGTGTTGATTCAGATCAGTGTTGATTCAGATCAGTGTTGATTCACATCAGTGTTGATTCAGATCAGTGTTGATTCAGATAAGTGTTGATTCACATCAGTGTTGATTCAGATCAATGTTGATTCAGATCAGTGTTGATTCACATCAGTGTTGATTCAGATCAGTGTTGATTCAGATCAGTGTTGATTCAGATCAGTGTTGATTCACATCAGTGTTGATTTAGTTCAGTGTTGATTCAGATCAGTGCTGATTCAGTTCAGTGTTGATTCAGATCAGTGTTGATTCAGATCAGTATTGATTCAAATTAGTGCTGATTCAGTTCAGTGTTGATTCAGTTCAGTTTTGATTCAGATTAGTGTTAATTCAGATTAGTGTTGATTCAGTTCAGTGTTGATTCAGCTCAGTGTTGATTCAGTTCAGTGTTGATTCAGATCAGTGTTGATTCAGCTCAGTGGTGGTTCAGTTCAGTGTTGATTCAGTTCAGTGTTGATTCAGATCAGTGTTGATTCAGTTCAGTGTTGATTCAGATCAGTGCTGATTCAGTTCAGTGTTGATTCAGATCAGTGTTGATTCAGTTCAGTGTTGATTCAGTTCAGTGTTGATTCAGATCAGTGTTGATTCAGATCAGTGTTGATTCAGATCAGTGTTGATTCAGATCAGTGTTGATTCACATCAGTGTTGATTCAGATCAGTGTTGATTCAGATCAGTGCTGATTCAGTTCAGTGTTGATTCAGATCAGTGTTGATTCAGTTCAGTGTTGATTCAGATCTTGCTGTCTGGGATGTCATCTATATTATAGCGATTGTTTGCTTGTGAACATTTGTTGTTCTTAGTCATTTTGCAAGATAATATAGAGGTAAATGAATGTAGTGAATAATTATTTTGCATCAAGTTGTGAGAATCTAGAACCGTCCGAAGCACTTGGACATCATGAGGTCACGAGTTCAATTCTTTTTTGCCGTTTTGCATCCACTTTTAATGTGATTCATCCGATCAGAATGTTGGTTTTTGAGATGTTTTAATTGCAGATGGGATTTTTTCCAGACAGTATAGAGTCGCTTATGAACTAATGCTTCCCCTCCGAATGGTTTCAGTGAAACGGTTGAAGGCTCAGTTCAGAGATGACGCAACATCACGAGCATTTGATTCGCTCCATCATATTCAGGCCAAGATGAATCGCTCCAAATTCCAACCGGTCTAATATAAAAATGCCAGTCATAGTTTAATGATAACCAGATGAACACGTGGCTCATGGCCTGGTGAATGTTTGGACATGTGGAGACGATAATTGACAGCATTTGTCAAAGCTGGTGTATAAGAGAAAACAACAGAACAATTACAGCTCTGAGTCTGTGATGTTCAGTGTGAACGACGCAGAAATTAAAGATTGTTTATTGTTGAAGGAGCAGCATGTGTTTTACTGCACAAGAGCAGACGGTTCACATCTGTTGGGATGTAAAGGGCTCGTTCCTCATTATTGTATATGAGAGAAAATATACCGCATCCGTTTATATCAGTATCTCAGTAAAGAGAACATGTGGTGAATTTAAAACCAGATTGAGGGAATGCTCATCTTTGTCGTGTAACTGTGTAACTGATTATATAATTGTAAATATTGTAGTTGTTACACTTATTTCTATAGCTCTTTATATAATACAGATTGCTTCAACGCAGCTTTACAGGCAAATGATGATTCATAATGCAAAACAGAGATCAATTTGACTGTACAGCAGCTCTAAAACAGACAATAGTGTAAGTTCAGTGTTGATTCAGTTCAGTGTTGATTCAGCTCAGTGTTGATTCAGTTCAGTGTTGATTCAGATCAGTGTTGATTCAGATAAATGTTGATTCAGATCAGTGTTGATTCAGATCAGTGTTGATTCAGTTCAGTGTTGATTCAGATCAGTGTTGATTCAGATAAGTGTTGATTCAGATCAGTGTTGATTCAGATCAGTGTTGATTCAGATAAGTGTTGATTCAGATAAGTGTTGATTCAGTTCAGTGTTGATTCAGATCAGTGTTGATTCAGATAAGTGTTGATTCAGCTCAGTGTTGATTCAGATCAGTGTTGATTCAGATCAGTGTTGATTCAGATAAGTGTTGATTCAGCTCAGTGTTGATTCAGTTCAGTGTTGATTCAGATCAGTGTTGATTCAGCTCAGTGTTGATTCAGTTCAGTGTTGATTCAGATCAGTGTTGATTCAGATCAGTGTTGATTCAGATTAGTGTTGATTCAGTTCAGTGTTGATTCAGATCAGTGTTGATTCAGATCAGTGTTGATTCAGTTCAGTGTTGATTCAGATCAGTGTTGATTCAGATCAGTGTTGATTCAGATCAGTGTTGATTTAGATCAGTGCTGATTCAGATCAGTGTTGATTCTGTTCAGTGTTGATTCAGATCAGTGTTGATTCAGATCAGTGCTGATTCAGTTCAGTGTTGATTCAGTTCAGTGTTGATTCAGTTCAGTGTTGATTCAGATCAGTGTTGATTCAGTTCAGTGTTGATTCAGCTCAGTGTTGATTCAGCTCAGTGTTGATTCAGTTCAGTGTTGATTCAGCTCAGTGTTGATTCAGATCAGTGTTGATTCAGCTCAGTGTTGATTCAGTTCAGTGTTGATTCAGTTCAGTGTTGATTCAGCTCAGTGTTGATTCAGTTCAGTGTTGATTCAGCTCAGTGTTGATTCAGATCAGTGTTGATTCATATCAGTGTTGATTTAGATCAGTGCTGATTCAGATCAGTGTTGATTCAGATCAGTGTTGATTCAGATCAGTGTTGATTCAGATCAGTGCTGATTCAGATCAGTGTTGATTCAGATAAATGTTGATTCAGATCAGTGTTGATTCAGATCAGTGTTGATTCAGTTCAGTGTTGATTCAGATCAGTGTTGATTCAGATAAATGTTGATTCAGATCAGTGTTGATTCAGATCAGTGTTGATTCAGTTCAGTGTTGATTCAGATCAGTGTTGATTCAGATAAGTGTTGATTCAGATAAGTGTTGATTCAGTTCAGTGTTGATTCAGATCAGTGTTGATTCAGATAAGTGTTGATTCAGCTCAGTGTTGATTCAGATCAGTGTTGATTCAGATCAGTGTTGATTCAGATAAGTGTTGATTCAGCTCAGTGTTGATTCAGTTCAGTGTTGATTCAGATCAGTGTTGATTCAGCTCAGTGTTGATTCAGTTCAGTGTTGATTCAGATCAGTGTTGATTCAGATCAATGTTGATTCAGATTAGTGTTGATTCAGTTCAGTGTTGATTCAGATCAGTGTTGATTCAGATCAGTGTTGATTCAGTTCAGTGTTGATTCAGATCAGTGTTGATTCAGATCAGTGTTGATTCAGATCAGTGTTGATTTAGATCAGTGCTGATTCAGATCAGTGTTGATTCTGTTCAGTGTTGATTCAGATCAGTGTTGATTCAGATCAGTGCTGATTCAGTTCAGTGTTGATTCAGTTCAGTGTTGATTCAGTTCAGTGTTGATTCAGATCAGTGTTGATTCAGTTCAGTGTTGATTCAGCTCAGTGTTGATTCAGCTCAGTGTTGATTCAGTTCAGTGTTGATTCAGCTCAGTGTTGATTCAGATCAGTGTTGATTCAGCTCAGTGTTGATTCAGTTCAGTGTTGATTCAGTTCAGTGTTGATTCAGCTCAGTGTTGATTCAGTTCAGTGTTGATTCAGCTCAGTGTTGATTCAGATCAGTGTTGATTCATATCAGTGTTGATTTAGATCAGTGCTGATTCAGATCAGTGTTGATTCAGATCAGTGTTGATTCAGATCAGTGTTGATTCAGATCAGTGCTGA
>NC_137103.1:56831183-56833683 GCF_949357685.1 Gobio gobio | reverse complement strand
TTCCACTCTTCTCCTCGTCATCACTCACTCTTTCCACTCTTCTCCTCGTCATCATTCACTCTTTCCACTCTTCTCCTCGTCATCACTCACTCTTTCCACTCTTCTCCTCGTCATCACTCACTCTTTCCACTCTTCTCCTCGTCATCACTCACTCTTTCCAATCTTCTCCTCGTCATCATTCACTCTTTCCACTCTTCTCCTCGTCATCACTCACTCTTTCCACTCTTCTCCTCGTCATCACTCACTCTTTCCAATCTTCTCCTCGTCATCATTCACTCTTTCCACTCTTCTCCTCGTCATCACTCACTCTTTCCACTCTTCTCCTCGTCATCACTCACTCTTTCCACTCTTCTCCTCGTCATCACTCACTCTTTCCACTCTTTTTTTGTGAATGAGATTGCGAAATAAGGTTTATAGTTGGTCTCTGTCAGCTTTTATTTAATTTAACTTTTTGTTTAAATTTTTATTGTTTTAGTTAATTTATTTTATTATTTAATTTTGTTTAACTTTTAATCCGTTTTTCTACTTTATTTTATTATTTTTATTTTATTTAACTTTTGTTTTTCAATTGAATTACTTTTTCTTTATTTTATTATTTTATATAACATTATTATTTTATTTAACTCCTTTATTATATTTATATTTTATTTTTCTTTCTCTATTTTATAATTTTTATTTTATTTTTATTAAACTTTTTGTCATTTCATATTTTGTTTTATTGTCCTATTATATTAATTTTATTTATTTTAACTCTTTATTATTTTTTTCTATTTTATTTCATTTAACTTTTATTTAATTTTTAATTTAATTGTATTTTCCTGTTTTATTTAATTATAAAATTTTATTTTATTTTTCTTTTAAAATGTATTTTATTTTATTTAACTTTTTATATTTTATATATTTTTTATTTTATTGTCCTATTCTATTTATTTTATCATTTGATTTAATTAAATGTTTTATTATGTTACTTTTTTATTTGATTTAACTCTATTTTTATTTAATATATTATTTTATATAACTTATCATTATTTTATTTAACTTTTTATTTAATATTTAATATTTATATTTTTCTGATTTATTTTATTATCTTTATTACATTTTATTTTATTGTTCTATTTACTTTTTTTATTATTGTCCTTCATTATTTTTTGTAAGTAAATGTTTTAGTAAATGTTATATATACATTTTTTAAAACTTTTTTTGTTATTTAATTTAACTTAATTTAATTATATTTTTATTTATTATTTTATTTTATTTAACTTTTATAATATTTAATATTTATATTTTTCTGGTTTATTTTATTATTTTTATTACATTTTGTTTATTTTACAGTTTTTCTCGATTGCTAAGACACATTTCTTGAAAGCTGCTCTCCTTTTCTCTAAACTGTGAACACAAAACCCAATTTTCAAGCTACATTCACAAAACCTCAGACTCTTCTTTCAAAACCAAACTTTCACCTCAAAACAGTTCAATCTGTGCTCAAAACTGAACTATGTTGTCAAATCGTGCCCCGCGTCAATCAAAATTAAAAACACTACTGAACAGTCACTAAACACTACGTAGAAAAATAGAAAACACAATGCTCAGGACATGAAGCTGGAGAAATACATGTTTATTGTTCACTGTAGGCTAAATGCATGTTGGAAAACAAAAAAAAACTGTTCATTTAGCACTTGTACAAAAAGACAAAACAGAAATCTTATGCATTTGCCACTTGTGTACAGTAAGCCCATGTGAAAATAAAGTACAAAAATATACATGAACAGTATACGAACAGTTAGACCAACCCTCCAATACAATACTACAGTATATTGGTACAGTGATGTACTATACTTACAGTATACTGTGGTACAGTATATAGTATGTCATACAATAATTGCTGTCAACATTTACATACTGTACTATAATGTCAAAAAAAGGTAATTAGCTGTTCTCTTCTCTAAATCTTCTGATTATGGTGGACACAGTGAATCTACTGATGTTTGGTTGTACCCTTTGTCCAGCCTCCCTCATGGTCAATTACAGTAGCTCTGATTTCATCAGATATTAATGTTCTTTGTCTTCGCTGATCACCTCGACCACCTTGACCTCCTCTCACACGAACTCTTCCTCTCAGATTTCTCTCCATTGTAGGGCCTCACAAACCAGTGCTCTCTGAACTGCTGACTGTATATGTTCCCTCACATCATTAGCCACAAGTGTGATCAATTTTGATTTGTTGTGTTCAAGTGGTGACATCTGTGCTTTAATTGTGTTTGACTTTTGTCACCTGTGCTCACCATTTTGCAGCACGGGTGCATCACAATGAAAATGTGTTGGCAAGTTGTGTCTAAACAGGTGAAAAGTGCTTATGGTTTTGCCAAAAGAGTGATTGATTCAATCAGTGGGTTCAGGCAACTGAGCATTTGGTTCAGACAATAGGGTTTAGTGTTTTAGCAATTGAGAAAAACTGTATTTAACTTTTTTTTATTTTATATTTTATCGTATTGTCCTATTT
>NC_137103.1:56768683-56821183 GCF_949357685.1 Gobio gobio | reverse complement strand
TCTAAAGTCAGTGGCGCGTTGTTCATTATGCTATTTTAAGGGCGCATGCTTGACCATAATGTATAGCGTGCACAACGCGCATACACTTTGCTCATGTAATCTACACAGATGCAACAGTTATTTTTGCAAATCATAAATTGTTACACTAAAAAATATTAACACATGAGATGACGGAAATCATTGTGGTGTGCCACGAAGATGTGAAAAAATAGGCATAAATCTAGCTTACAAATGATTCAGGCTAATTGTAGTCTAATAATTAAGGAGACCTGTTTGCCCAATAGTGGCAACTTCTGGCAAGACATATATGTATATAAGGACATCTGACAAATTGGTTTGTCCGTCAAGAACCAGGAAAAAAGATCGGTGAGGGTGGACGCAGCGATGTCCTCTGCTGGAGTCAGGTCCTGAGTAGAGGCAGATCCACCTCCCGTTACACGGCGTGCCCGATTGATGCTGGCAAGCTTGGACTTTCCCCGTCTTCTGATGTCATTGTAGCGCTTGCGGCACTGGTGCGACGTCCTGGGGATGCCAGCTGATGAAACAATTGTGGCTATTTCCTCCCACGCCTGTTTAACCGACGCTATTTTGGGTGGGTTTCTCCCATCCCCATACAACACAACTTCTCTGTCTTTCACTGCTCTTACAAGCACATCAGTCTCCTCGGCTGTGAACCGCTCCTGGCGTGCGCCTGGTAAATACGCCATAATAATAGCAATCCATAATGGAACTTGCGCACCTGCTTTTAAAGGGAATGTTGGATGACGCTCTGATTGGTTTATTCACGTTACGCCCAAACCACACCTATGAATAATGAAGCTACTTCAGACCAACCCATTTTAGATTTGCGCCGGGCGCAAGAGCCATTTATCCCGCCGGGAAAATAGCAACAGCGCCGAGACCCGCCCACAAAGTTACTTGCGCTTCGCGCTTTGACACTTGCGTTTCAGATCGTTAAAATAGGGCCCTATATCTGTTATTTAACAGTTGAGATGTTCTTTAATGCTGATCTAACACACGAGCCGTGGTTTACATCCCAGTTGTGCAGGTGGTGTGTGTGTTAACACTGCGTTGCAATCAGCCCCTGTTAGAAATGTATAAATACGCCCGATAGCGAGTTAAAAAGCGATGTAAACCCCGAACTCAATTGACACACGGACCAATGTCAGACCAGAGCAGTCGCCAGAACAAACAAAATGGTGGTAATACCGTCATTCATCATGTGACCGCAGCGAGCAGGCTCCTGATTGGTTAAAGTTCGGGCGTCAGACGCGAATTCGCTTCAAATGCACCAAATAAAATCACTCATGCAAGACGGTCGATTCATGGCTCTGATGTCTCTGTGGTGGTTAAACATCAGATATAATTCATCTTGTGTTGATCTAGCGGCCCATCTTTGCTCGCATGAATCACCATTTGTTGTCTGCAGTGTTGGGGAAAGTTACTTTGAAAAGTAATGCATTACAATATTGCGTTACTCTCTTAAAAAGTAACTAATTGAGTTACTTAGTTACTTTTTAAGAAAAGTAATGCGTTACGTTACTTTTGCATTACTTTTTCTCACCTGGGCTGGGCTTGTTTTTGTTTTTGTTTATAACAAAAAAATTATATTTTTGTGCAACGGTAAAGACCTCTTCATACCAAAATTTAAATAATGGGTAAAAATCCAGATTCCCTCATGAACAGTAGAGGAAGCAGCTCTGGAGAAAAAAGTTTTACCAATAAAAACAAAAAATCTAGTAATTTTCATCATCAAAGGTCAGCAGCAAGACATTGGTAAATTAAATATAAAGGTAGATTATGCATAAAAATAGTTGTTTTATTTTATATTTCATTACTGGAGGTTTGCATAGTACTCTGATTTAGCATTTGACTGATTTTATTCATTTTGAAGAGGACAGATTCTTTATTGTGCAAGTGAGATAAATAAATGCTCACATTTAGTCTAGAACTACAATAACCATCATGTTCACACACACTTATTTTTCTCAACATGGGGGCAGGAGAGCTGTCAGTCAAATTAATGTGAAAAAGTAACGTACGTTACTTTTTTGAAAAAGTAACTCAGATATTTTGTTGTAAATTTGAAAAGTAATGCGTTACTTTACTAGTTACTTGGAAAAAGTAATATTATTACGTAACTCAAGTTACTTGTAATGCGTTCCCCCAACACTGGTTGTCTGGCAAATCGTTTTGACTGAGGGCAAAGAGAAGTTTCATAACTTTATATTTTAGGATATTTAAATACACATGCAGTGAAGATAATGTAGGCGTTGCCTGGACCACATGTGTGTGGCTATTAATGTTTAATATATAGTGTTAATGAAAATGAAAAGAGGCAGAGTGGTGTTTTATGACATATTTCTCCTGGAGCGCTGTCTATTTCAAGCGCTCGATTTATACTTTGACTAGCCGCGTTTCCATTACCCTTCAAATTGCGCAAATTGAAATTGTAATTGAAAATACGGCCAATGAAAACGCGTCAATTTCGCAAAAACTCCCATATATCGCAAAAAAGTTTTCACTCTCGCATGAGGTGGTTTTTCAGGCAATTCAAAAAAGGACATTATCGCAAAACTGAAATGTAAACATTATTTTTTTCGCCTTGACAGGTCACCTGGTACGGTGACGCATTGCTGCCACATAGGACCTACATTTTTTTCCCCTCGTAATAACGAGATCTTATGTTGTTAAAACGACATTTTATTTTTATAAAGGACAGTGGCGTAACTTTAACCTAGGAATGATGGACACAAATATAACTATCTTTAGGCCTACTGTAATTAAGTCAAGTCAAGTCAACTTTATTTATATAGCGCTTTTAACAATGCAGATTGTTTCAAAGCAGTGTTAAACAGAAAAATAATTCAGCATAATTTTATTCAGCCGTCTAGCCATTCTGGAGAAAAAGGTCATCAGTTCATTTCAATTATCATACAGTGACAGTGTAGATCAGTAATTAGATCAGTAATTTAGTTTATATGGTTAATTTAGTTTAATAATTAGATTTATTTGGATATTTAGTTGAAAAATTTAGTAATTAAGACATATACAGTATTCAAGAAATGTATTAAAACAGAAAGACGCTATAGTTTCTGTCACAATTCACCAGTGTGAGTGCCCGTGATCGCCACCAGAGGGCACTCCAACCCGGACTCTCATTCTATCATAGACTACGTTACCCATAATCCTTTGCCCGGACTCATCATCACTCATTGTTTGCACCTGTGTCTACCTCTGCCTATATTTACCATGTTCACTCGAAGTCATTCACTGCGAAGTCTTGTTTGTTTGTATATACTGCATTTCTGAGCATTCTCCCTGGTTTCTTGTCTCTTGGTCTTGGATTTCTCGCCTGTTCTGTGGATTAGCATTTTGCCTGTTTGACCTTTTGCCTGTTTTTGATTACGATTGTGGATTACCCTTTAATAAAGCTGCGTTTGGATTCTCAAACTTTGTGTCTTGGAGCAGTATGTTACAGTTTCAGCCGTACTCAAAGGCAGCAGAAACAGCCCAGTTACGCACGTCAATCCATTCCCGACGATCTTGGTTTGCTTCTTATTTATTAAATGTACAGTCAAATAGTTGATTAAACATTGATCAAAATTAAAATACAATTTATACGAAACAAAATTAATTTTAAAGGAAGACTTTCTATAAAACTTTCAATGAAGTGCTCAAAATCCATGTCGCCAGACATATGCGCATCTGATTATGTGCCTTACTCATGCTGCTCACTTTTCATAATCAACATATGAAATTAAAACATTATAATATTTAAGCATAGCCTAACTATGAAACTAAATAGGCTACGTTTTCTTTAACCCTCTGTCTGACGAAGTCGTCGGCGCCTTCTGATGGATTTTTTCCTTATTCCAGCGGAAACAAATCACAATACTCGATCATTTTTAGCCATACAGAGATCAGTGCAAGATATAATTATAAACAGTAAACTGTCTACTTTTATTTGTGTACACTCACAATAACAGCAAAGGCCGTGGACTCAGGGAACGGATTATTTATCACTCCACTCCAAACGCTGTCTTGATTTAAAAAATGAAAAGTTTTTCATTTCAAAAGCATTTCTAATTTCAGTTTATATTTCCAACAAACGCAATATAACGAAGTGGTAAAAAAACCTTTGAGTTACCACCCAATTCAAACTTTTCGCTCGTCTCTATATGTGGCAATGCGTCACAATAACCTGACGTATGTAAAAGTCGATCATTCTTTACAGATGATGGTATGTTTGGACAGAAGACGAGTTCTCTATTAATTTTATTAATAGAATATAATATGCCACAATTTATCATAACACCTCATATGTGCCTCTCAATTATAAGGGGCTTTCCTTGCCATCAGTGCTATAACACGCACGTCTCTTTCCATTAATAATAATGGCGTGCGGTGGCTGGGATATACATAAACCTAACAACATACGTAGCATAATTTTTGGAATAACTTATCACAACAGGAAAAAAAATGTTTTAGTCGCGTGACATCAGTTAATGGAAACGCCGTCATTTCGCAATAATTTTTTATCGACTTTTAGAAAATATCGCTAAAGTTTTGCGCAAATCTGTAATGGAAACGCGGCTAATGATACTTTATGAATGCGTTCAAAATGTTCAAGCGTCAAACTAGACACGGTAGGCGCGAATTTGACGCTTTATTCGTGTTCGTGTGAACCCCATCTACTGGCAAGAGTCATGAAATATGTTATATTTTACACAAGAGGTCGGGAGAGACACACAATGTAAGATATAATGAGTTAATTTGAATTTAAATTGAACGAATGTGCTTAAATGATTATTTATTAGTAATTTAAAGGTAAATAAAAATAAAAAATCTCCCAAAAATTGCATTAAAAATAGAAAAAATATCAAAATGAAATCAAATAAGCTTTCTGGACAAAAAAAAAATTAAGTATAATTTAGGGCATCTGGTTATTTTGACCCGTGAGGGAAGGTGTAACCATAGTCTGTATATTTTACAATATAATTTTATAATTTATATTAATCAAATTAGAAATACTTACTTTTTTGCGTAATCCACATAATATACACTGAATAAAATTTGATGTAGAAACTATTTCCACTCAGAAATCGATAGTAAATTTCCCAATTGACACAAACAACACTGTGAAATTTTAAAGACTGAAGTAGTGTTTTCTTGTGAAACAGATGTGATTTTTCATTGAAAGCAAGCAAACATGCAGTTTATTTAAATGTGATAAATAGAAAAACAATGTCTTGTTTTACAAATAGGGAGTAATTTTCGGCATGTTCCACTTGCACATGTTTCTCACTGTAATGTTGAGGTTTAATATTTCATGCTGATTCGTTTATATTGTATAAATGAGTTGAACCGCTGCTGTAATTACAGCCTCCAGCATGTAAACATCACGTCTGTGCAGCAGAGCAATAAAACGCTTTGACAGGTCGTGTGTGTTAATGATGTAAGAGTCATTGCTCACATTTCTGTTGTCATTAATACATAAAGAATATGTTTGGCTGGTAGATCTGAGAATCTCTCAGAGCTGGCCTGCGTTTCAATCGATTTGCTCATTCCCGTTCATCTCAGTGACAGCTGTATGGAAGCTCCTAATGAATGTGAGCTCACTGGTTTGGGCTTGGCCCCTTAGTTCCAGTGAAAGGAAATCTCAATGCTTCACCAAGACATTTGGGACAATTTCATGCTCCCAACTTTGTGGGAACCGTTTGGGGACGGACGGCCCCTTCCTGTCCCAACATGACCCAGTGCACAAAGCGTCGCTCCATAAAGACATGGATGAGCGAGTTTGGTGTGGAGGAACAGCTTTGGGATGAATTAGAGCGGAGACTCATCAAAAACTGCATTTCCCACAATCCATTGCCTGGACTCATTATGTGTCATTACTTTCAGCTGTCTTGTTAACTGCCTTGTGTTTTCGGTCACTCTTTGCGAAGTCTTGTTTGGGTCATGTATCCTGGTTTCCCGTGTCTTTGGCCTGTTGTCCTGGATGTCCTTGTGTTTTCTTCCCTGGTGTTGATTGTCTGTTTTTTTGACATGGATTATGATTCTGGATTTCTCAATAAAGATGCATTGGATCTTGGAGCAGTATGCAAATTAGTGCATTTGTAATTAGAGAATGACTCATTTGCAAATTGAAAAAAAGCATTTCAGAAAACATGTAAGTACAAAACATTTTCTAAATGTACTGATTAATTATGATGATCTCTATTACTTAAAAAAATACCCTATTCACCTGTGCGTTTCAATATAATTACATATTTTGGCATTTGATACACTGTAAACCCAACGCTCAAAATAATTAATTGGTTTGAGAAGGGCAAACTCAGATTAAAACAATTATTTCAGATTAGTACTTTTATGAGTATATAAAGCTTTATTTTTCTTATGAGTTCATGAGACATATTTGAAGTAGTCTGAATTGTTTCATTGTTTTGAGTTCTATGAACTTGTTTCTTTTAATTTAGACAAACTTAAATTTAACCAAAACTGGGCTATTTCTCAGCATGCTACAGTTCCACTACTAAAAATATCTATTTTGAGATTACATGATAATTTTAAGTTAAACGTATGAATTACTACTTAAACCTTATGTGCTGTTGGGGACATTTTCATCCACTACGGGGTGTCTTAATTTAGCCATAACTTTCTCTGTGTTTCAGAAAATGGAATGATTTTAAGTGACAAATCTTATTTTGACTACCCTTTCGTTATATTAGTGGATGAAAACAGCCACTAAATTAATCTGCTGTAAAAATGTATCAGATAAATAATGCATAAATCTATTAATCATCCTCAGTCCTGATCAAAAACTACTAAATGTTTAAAACAAATTCAGTATTTTAACTCTTTAATTGCCAAATTCATAAATTGTCACTGATTTGGGTTAAAACAAAAACAAACAAAAACAACACTTATTTTCAATATAAAATGTAATTGTGGACTGGATTTTTTTATTTTTACCTTTTATCACAGTCTTGTCAAAGATTAGAAACAACATTGGCTTTGATGCATTGTTAGCTTTTGTGCAGCATCAGATTTTAATGTTTTCTCCCTCATTTACTGTTCGTGACTGTTTTTGCCCCATTGACTTCCATTATAACCACATTTTTAGATTGCAATGCCATGACACCATATACTCATGCATTTTTGATTGTTGATAGCTTTCCCTGTTGGGAAGAGGTACAATTTGTAATTTTTACAATTGATAACCAGGTGGCACCATTAACCCTTTAGATACGACTGTGCAAAAAAAAGCGTAGTTTCTGTTTTTTCAGTGGAGTTTTCTTTGGGCTATTTAGCTGATACATTTTTTATAGTCACATGTTCCGTTGAACTTAACGATGGAACTCGCGACAATAATTGCTTTTTGGTTCTTGATCTGCTCAGGTTTGTTGTGGGTGTGTCTTGGATGAAGTCATCGCCCTCTGATGGTCTGATTGACAGGAGTTTCTCAACCAATCAGAACACGGCAGCCCTGATCACGAGCAGCTGTGACTTCAGGACGGGTTTGGTCTGATAGTTTTGGGTGTGCATGATCTTCTCAAATGTCTGTTTTTCGTTCATTTACATTTACATTTATGCATTTGGCAGACGCTTTTATCCAAAGTGACTTACATTGCATTCAAGGTACACATTTTACATTTTGTCAGTTCTTGCTTTCCCTGGGAATCGAACCCATGACCTTGGCGTTACTAGCGCCACGCTCTACTGTTTGAGCTACAGGAAATCGTATCGTTCCTGCAGTAATTGAATTTCCTCTCTCTGATCCTCCACCTCATCTGTGTTTACTGAAGCTCTTTATTACTCTTCTGAGCATCTCTATAGTTGCCTCAACACCTTTAGAAACATGTGAGTTTGTAAAGGATGTCCTTCCTTTTTATTGCATATTGCTCTGGTGTCTCCAGAACTGAGATTTCAAGTTTCATGTTGTTGGGTTTTCCTGAGCAGTTTGCCTTTGGGAATGATGGAGAACTCCTGATATTCTAGACCTTCTGTGGCCGTTTGCTTCATGAAGTATTGAACAGATCGTCTCAGTTCTGGAAACTTCAGCACTGATTGAGTGACAAAGACATAGAGTCACTCTAAACATGATCCGTTCCCTTTCCAGTGTAACACAGAAAGACATAAAGCAGAGGAATGGACGGCAGAAACACTCCACAGAAGCTTGATCTGGCACGTTCTGCGTCTTGAGAAATAATCACTCATTTACGAGAGACTTTACGAGAGACTTTTAGTCTGGTATTTAAACAATGCAGGGCAGAAATGGACTAATTTAGGGCACTTCGTCATGCGATGTACGTTTCGATTTTTCTAAAAAGACTTTGAATTTACATTTATTTTGTATTTTTGCATGCCATTTATTTTGCTCTGAAAATATTTTTATTGTTTCATGTCCAAACAAGTAATTTTCTCAAATGATGCAACGATGTGGAGTTTTTTTTAAGGGTTGGGGGACGTTCTGGGAATGTTTACGGGGCCCTTACTATAGGACCTTTCCTCTAGGTCTCTACACTTCATTCCCATAACGTTTGCAGGATCTTTAGGGGACCAACCTAGAATGTTATTTTTAGTCCTATTTAGGTCATTCATCACATTTACTGATTGTGTTCAGGGCATGTTTGTGTGACTCAATGTACACTGGGCTGCTTTGCAAATGAGGATCAGTAAAACACAGAATCTGCACAAAATGTCCCAAATGTCCTCTTTGTAACGTTGCCATGTGACCATAGAATAACAAAAATGGAACGTCCCCCTAAAGTCATATTGGGAACGTTATTATATGACCAACAGAGGATCATGAGGGAACGTTCTGTTAATGTCCCAAATATCCTCTTTGTAACGTTGCCATTTAAATGGACTGCATTTATATATATAGCGCTTTTAACAGACCCATGGCCATCCAAAGCGTTTATGTGACCATAGAATAACCAAAATGGAACGTCCCCCTAAAGTCATATTGGGAACGTTATTATATGACCAACAGAGAACCATGTTGGAACGTTCTGTTAAAATCCCAAATGTCCTCTTTTGTAGCATTGCTGTATGACCATAGAATAACCAAAATAGAACGTCCCCCTAAAGTCATATTGGGAACGTTATTATATGACCAACAGAGGACCATGTGGGAACGTTCTGTTAATGTCCCAAATGTCCTTTTTGTAACGTTGCTGTGTGACCATAGAATAACCAAAATGTAATGTCCCCCTAAATTCATATTGGGAACGTTATTATATGACCAACAGAGGACCATGTGGGAACGTTCTGTTAATGTCCCAAATGTCATCTTTGTAACGTTGCTGTGTGACCATAGAATAACCAAAATGGAACGTCCCCCTAAAGTCATATCAGGAACCTTGAACTGCAGCACCAGTAGAGGATGTTTTAGGAACGTCCCTAATGTTCTATAAAGGTTCTGCATTTTTGTCACCTTTAGAGAACTTTTAGGGAACGTTGCGCAAGGTCGTGAGAACGTCCGCTCCTGCGTAGGAAAACAGAAATACTGAGGAAGAACATGATTTTTGCAGTGTTTGAAACGGTCAATCGCTTGCATTAATGGGTTTGCAAGTAAACTTTGTCATCCTAACACAAAGAATGGAGTCTGTATACTTTCAGAAACTGGATAAAGTTTGGTTAATTATGAGACACTTTGCAAGTGTGTGTGTGAGATGCACTAAAATGTCCAGCATGTGAACTTTAGAGCCATCGTCCTTCACATCAGTGAACCGTTTCCAACCTCAGTCAGTTTTTCCATGCGTTTCCGTCCAGGTGATCAATTATTGTCTTATCTAGACAGAAGGAGGCTCGTTGTTAATCACAATCACACCCATCAAGTGCTGGAGTTTTGCTGGTGTGTGTGTGTGTGTGTGTGTGTGTGTGTGCAGTGAAAGCTCCCGTCCCTCCGTCCACCGGCACGTTTTTATGTTTCCCACTGAGGCTGTAAAGAAGCCGCTGGGAATGTCATGGAACGGAACATGTGTGGCTATAACATTCCCAGATGAACAACTCCAACTTTAAGAGACAAACGTGTTTGGTCGCCGCTGCCAATTCCTCGTGAATAGCTGTTGATATCAATACACTTTATGAAATATAAAATGAGTTTCTGGAGAAAAACTGACAGGGAAAAAAAAATCTAATAAAAAGTTTTCCTGGAACCAGACTCGGAAGTGCTCGTAAAAAATGTAGTTGTTTTTGTGAACGTTTAGAGAGTTGGTGATTTTCTTAGCACGTTGTTATTTTCTTCATTACGTGAAGGTTTATTATTTTCAAAGAATGTGTTTCTTTCTCTTTCTGTGAATGTTCCACAGATCTTCAGTTTCTGCTGTAATACAAATGAATCTTTACATCCATTATTTTATTACTTATACATGTCTTCGTAACACATCACATTTATCTGACATTTTTTGTTCTGACACTAGTTTTTATTAATAGTTTGAATTAGTTGAATTAGCGGCGACTGTCAATAATGGTCGAGCAAATCCACCATAAAAAATAAAAAAAAACTACTGTTTTTGTGTCACAGAATGTAGTTTTAACAGGTTTTTAGGCGAGAATGTATTTCTTTGGACCTCAAATATGAGACTCCTATATAATGAGTATGCTTGATGTGAGTATGAGATGCTTTGGCAGATGTGAGATCCAGATGGTCAGGCCTTTGGGAATTCCCCAGTGTAGATAGTGATTAAACATGAGATATAATTAATCTAGGGTATATCGAACGGGCAGTCTTTGGTCCAGAGCAAATCGATTTTGGTGAAGGGGAAAATTATGTTTCATAACTTTAAAATTAGGCTATACTTACTGTATGGTCTACTAGAGCGCCACTTTTGTACTTTTGACTGAATTGTTTATTTCCTATTGTCTTTTTAACGGCCTTTGTTGTTAATTTAAATATTATTGTCCAGTTAAGTATTTGGTATTGAAAAATGGTCCATTAGTGATTGTGAAGTGGGCTTAACCTGGACAGTTAAACTGAGGAAAACAGTGATATAGGTTATAGGAGAAATATGGAGAAATATGGCACACTATTGACTATAAATGAAAATTGTCAAGTAGATGTGTTCAGGTCAGGACATTTATCAAACATGTGAAGTTTGGGGCAGGTCGGACATTGTATGCCCAATTTACAGCAACTTCCTATTTCATGGCGAAACACCTAGATTTGTCAGGCCGCCTCGGACACGCCCTTCAGCGAATACTCAAAATCTTCGTAATTTAACGTTGCAAAGGCCTTAAGATTACACTTACCAAATTTGAAGATTATCCAATTGAAACTGTTGGAGGAGTTTGTTAAAGTATGAGGCCTGGAAATGGCAAAAACTGCAATTGTGCTGAGAAAATTCAAAATATCCAACTTCCTGTTGGTTTTCAGATTTTGCTCCCAGAGGCTTTTTTGTAGGTATTCGGCTTTTACATGTGTGTACCGAATTTCATACTCATATGTGAAACGTAGCGTGCACAACGCAAGTATTTGAGTTACTATTATAGTTTGAATTAAACATGAGATATAATTAATCTGGAGTATATCAAACAGGCAATCTTTGATCCAGAGCTAATCGATTTTGGTTAAGGGGAAATTATTATGTTTAATAACTTTTTATATTTAGGCTATTGGGGAGAGTGGGGTAAGATGAGCCATTTTTAACGTATATGGTCCTGAAGATAAAATAAGGGCGAAGTTCAATGAAAGTATAATTTCAGGATGTTTGCTATCATTTTAAATGATCTGAATGCATCTCTGACAAAGGGTTTTAGAAATATGGCTTCTTATAAAAAAAGTGTTCCTACGGCTCAATTTACCCCAGGTTAGGGGTAAGTTGATCCGAGTCAGTGGGTAAGAGTCTGGGTTTAAACGGACCATCTGATTGAATCTGAATCAAACCCATGTGACCTCTTTTAAAAACACCTTCAATAATCACATTTCCTTTCACAAATATTGACAACATTAAACCAACCAAATTATGTTAAAATGTATTAATTTTATTGTTTGCATTTCTGAAACATTATGTTGGACACCAAAGGTGTAACCTTCCCAAAAACAGACTATACAGAGTTTGAGTAAAATAAAATAAAATAAAAACATAATAAACATTTTAGTCAAGGTAGTTTCTCTGCAGTGTCAAACATGCTCATCATTAGGGGCTACAGGTGGAGAGATGTATTTATGAATAATCATCTTCTGGTCATTATCAGAGCAGGATTTGCTGAAATTGTACCTCGTTCCTATCAAATCTACTTTCCTAAACAAAGTCTATTTTACTTCTTCTCAGATAGCGCCACCTATACAATTTCAACTAAACATCATTTGCGCTATGTTTCACGTATGAATATGAAATTGGGTACACATATGTAACAGCCCAACACCTACAAAAAAACCTCTGGGAGCAAAATCTGAAAACCAACAGAAAGTGAGATATTTAGGTTTTTCTTTGTAAAATGTTTGCAGTTTTTGCCATTTCTAGATGTTGTACTTTAAAGAACTCCTCCTGGAGATTTTATCAGATCGACATCATATTTGGTCAGTCTAATCTAAAGTCCTTAGTGATGTTAAATTGTGAAGATCTTGAGTTTTCGCTGAAGGGCGTGTCCGTGGCGGCCTCACAAACTCTAATGTTTTGAACTTCGAAAAGAATCGCATTTTTGAGGGCCTAAACATGCTCGAAAACTCATGAGACATTGCACACGCGTCAGAAGTGGTGAAGATTGGCGTCTGATGTGGGTTTCAGAATTAGGCGTGGCAAAATGACTCGATAGCGCCAGCTACAAATTTCCGACAAAGTGCCCCTCCCGCTATGTTTCACGTACAGGTATGAAATCTGGTAGACACATGTAAAAGCCCAATGCCTACAATAAAATCTCTTGGTGCAAAATCTGAAAAACAACAGGAAGACAGATATTTCGATTTTTCTTTGCAAAATGTTTGCAAATTTAGCCATTTTCAGACATTGTACTTTAACGAACTCCTCCTAGAGATTTAATCAGATCAACATTATATTTGGTCAGTCTAATATACACTCACCTAAAGGATTATTAGGAACACACACTAATGCTGTGTTTGACCCCCTTTCGCCTTAAGAACTGCCTTAATTCTACGTGGCATTGACTCAACAAGCTGCTGAAAGCATTCTTTAGAAATGTTGGCCCATATTGATAGGAGAGCATCTGCAGTTGATGGAGATTTGTGGGATGCACATCCAGGGCACGAAGCTCCCGTTCCACCACATCCCAAAGATGCTCTATTGGGTTGAGATCTGGAGACTGTGGGGGCCATTTTAGTCCAGTGAACTCATTGTCATGTTCAAGAAACCAGTTTGAAATGATTGGAGCTTTGTGACGGTGCATTATCCTGCTGGAAGTAGCCATCAGAGGATGGGGACATGGTGCTCATAAAGGGATGGACATGGTCAGAAACAATGCTCAGGTAGGCCGTGGCATTTAAACCATGCCCAATTGGCACTAAGGGGCCTAAAGTGTGCCAAGAAAACATCCCCCACACCATTACACCACCACCACCAGCCTGCACAATGGTAACAAGGCATGATGGATCCATGTTCTCATTCTGTTTACGCCAAATTCTGACTCTACCATCTGAATGTCTCAACAGAAATCCAGACTCATCAGACCAGGCAACATTTTTCCAGTCTTCAACTGTCCAATTTTGGTGCAAATTGTCGCCTCTTTTTCCTATTTGTAGTGGAGATGAGTGGCACCCGGTGGGGTCTTCTGCTGTTGTAGCCCATCCGCCTCAAGGTTGTGTGTGTTGTGGCTTCACAAATGCTTTGCTGCAGACCTCGGTTGTAACGAGTGGTTATTTCAGTCAAAGTTGCTCTTCTATCAGCTTGAATCAGTCGGCCCATTCTCCTCTGACCTCTAGCATCAACAAGGCATTTTCTCCCACAGGACTGCCGCATACTGGATGTTTTTCCCTTTTCACACCATTCTTTGTAAACCCTAGAAATGGTTGTGCGTGAAAATCCCAGTAACTGAGCAGATTGTGAAATACTCAGACCGGCCCGTCTGGCACCAACAACCATGCCACGCTCAAAATTGCTTAAATCCCCTTTCTTTCCCATTCTGACATTCAGTGTGGAGTTCAGGAGATTGTCTTGACCAGGACCACGCCCCTAAATGCATTGAAGCAACTGCCATGTGATTGGTTGATTAGATAATTACATTAATGAGAAATTGAACAGGTGTTCCTAATAATCCTTTAGGGGAGTGTAAAGGTCTTGGTGATGTTAAATTGCCAAGATCTTGAGTTTTTCCTGGAGGGCGTGTCCGTGATGGCTTGACGTTCGCCAAGAAAGAGGAAGTTGTGGTAACTTGGGCATACAATGTCCGATACGCCCCAACTTCACATGTTTGATAAGAGTCCTGGCCTGAACACATCTAGATGACAATATTCATTTACAGTCATAGTGCCAAAAAGCCGTGCGAGGGCCCTTTCATCGCTTCTTGCAGCTTTAATACTTAAAGGTTTAGTTCACCCATAAATGAAAATTGTGTCATTAATAGGGTTGGGAATCGTGAGAAATTTTCCGGTTCCGGTTCTGGTTCCGGTTCCGCCTAACGATTCCGGTTCCATTAAAATTATTAAACAAATAGTGGTAAAGGAAAAGGCACAATATGCAACTCAAACAATCCTTTTTGTGTTTATTACTTGCTCTCAAATTAATTCACAGTTTGGCAATATCCAAAAAAGTCCTGTATTGAACATATTACAGTATTACAGTAAGCCATTCTTGCAACAACAAAAAAAAAGGAATTTATGGACATTAAAATTAAATGTTCAAATGAACACCTCTGAAATTGTCTTATTACATTTTCTCTCTCTGTCTCTGAATAAAACCAAGTTATAAATTATATTTATTATTTATATTTACCGAAACAGGCCAATCAGGATGCTCTGTCTCACATGCGCTTCATTAGGTGCACACTAGCACACACACGCAAGGTCTCTCGCTCTCTCTCCCTCTCTGCCATGCGCGCGTACACAGTCTGTGTCTCGCATGCGCGCTCTTGCTCGCTCGCTCTAGATTGCGGGAGAATTTAACTCATTTGCGGGCATCAGGGAGCCGCTATCAATATGCGGGAGACTCCCGGAACTTCCGGGAGACTTGAGATGTCTACATACTTGTGACTTTCTCTTCACCATGCGACAATATCTGACGCAAAACCGTGAATGTGTAGTGCGAGGGCTTTCAGTGCTGAACTGCGTTAATTGGTTTCACTCCTGAAAGGCAACGTAATTAATATTCATGATGAGGTGAGCTGTCGCTCGCTATTAAAGGATACGCTACCAGCGCTTCACACACACATTGCACGAGAACCGTTTTCGGAACCGAAACTTAGGAATTTCGCACGGTTCTGGTATTTTTCAAAAATCAGTATCGGTTCTGCATAAGAACCGGTTCTCGGTTCCCAACCCTAGTCATTAATGACTGACCCTCATGTGGTTGGACACCCGTCAGACCTCCGTTCATCTTCAGACACAAATGAAGATATTTTAGTGTAAATCTGATGCTCTGAAAGGCCTCCATTGGCTCAATGCACGGTTCACTCTCAAGACCCTTAAAAGACACTAAAGACTAAAGTTACAAAGTCCATCTCACTACAGCGGCTCTACAATAACTTTATGAAGACGAGAATAGTTTCTGTGCGCAAAAAAACCCTAAATAACGACTTATATAGTGATGACGATTTCAAAACACGGCCTCATGAAGCTTCGAAGCGTTATGAATCAGTGAGTCGATTCAGCAGTTTGGAGCGTTATGAATCAGTGAGTCGATTCAGCAGTTTGGAGCGTTATGAATCAGTGAGTCGATTCAGCAGTTTGGATCGCCAAATTTCAGCAGTTTGGCGGTTTGACACGCGATCCGAATCATGAATCGACTCACTGATTCATAACGCTTCGAAGCTTCATGAGGCCGTGTTTTGAAATCGTCATCACTATATAAGTCGTTATTTAGGGTTTTTTTGCGCACAGAAACTATTCTCGTCTTCATAAAGTTATTGTAGAGCCGCTGTAGTGAGATGGACTTTGTAACTTTAGTCTTTAGTGTCTTTTAAGGGTCTTGAGAGTGTAAAGTTGAGCCAATGGAGGCCTTTCAGAGCATCAGATTTACACTAAAATATCTTCATTTGTGTCTGAAGATGAACGGAGGTCTGACGGGTGTCCAACCACATGAGGCTCAGTCATTAATGACACAATTTACATTTTTGGGTGAACTAACCCTTTAAAGTCTGTTCAAATCAGCAAGATATTTGACTCCATACTAACTAATCAACACATTAAATGTCCGATTTTTGGACCTGCAGTGAATCCCATCAGCAGCTCCTGAAGGTCAGTGACTTCCACATTCACTGAATTCCTTTGGCACGCTCATATTTATGTGAGTTCGTCATTTACTGTCCCCGATCACACTTCACACACTCCACTTTGACATTTACAACACCTGAGGACGCTGTAATGGCTCTAGCAGGCTTCATCTGAAGAGCCTCTGCTCTCACGTCTTAAAGCCGCCAGAACTTCACAAAGCCCCTAAAAGGTCCAGCGGACGCGTTTGGCAACGGCAAGGCCTCATGGGAACCGCATTATAAGAGTTCAGTGTGAGTTCTCAAGGTGCCTCGTTCCCCTGGCGCTTCTGTTGATATGGAGGATATAATGATTCAGGATCAAATCAGGGAAAGCGTGACATTGGCTACTCTCACATTCCCTTCAGGTCGGTTATGAGTTTAAGACGGCGTGAAATGAAAGTGTCCTTTTAATCCGTGTCTATTAGCTCTGTGTGTGTGTGTGTGTGTGTGTGTGTTTTCCCAGCTAACAGGAAACAGGTCTTCCGATAACATTAATCGAACATTCGCTCAACGTTCAAAGTTATCTGGTCTTTAAGAAGTTTGCACAAAAACATCGTTCACGCGACATTTTTCCTGAAGCGCTTATAACAAAGATTGGGAATAACAGCAACTCAGCCACGAAGTGAAATCACAGAGCGGGGTCAGCGCATGCTGAGGGTCACAGAAGACACCAACTTTCAGTCAAGAGCTCCAGACCTCCAAACTTCTGTGGCCTTCAGATGAGCTCAAGAACAGTGTGTAGAGCTTCAGGGAATGGGTTTCCATGGCCGAGCAGCTCATCCAAGCCTTACAGCACCAAAGCAGTGGGGTAAAGTGTGCCGCCACTGGACTCTAGAGCAGTGGAGACGTGTTCTCTGAGTGACCAATCACGCTTCTCTGTCTGACAATCCCATGGGCGAGTCTGGGTTTGGCGGTTTCCGGGAGAACGGGACTTGCCTGACTGCATTGTGCCAAGTATAAAGTTTGGTGGAGGGGGGATTAGGGGGGGGGGGTTGTTTTTCAGGGGTTAGTTCCAGTGAAAGGAACTCTTAATGCGCCACCAAGACATTTTGGACAATTTCATGCTCCCAACTTTGTGGGACCAGTTTGGGGACGGCCCCTTCCTGTCCCAGCATGACTGACCAGTGCACAAAGCGTCTCCATAAAGACATGAGGAGCGAGTTTGGTGTTAACCCTACGGATTAAGAATGGGATGGTGATATAGCTCATGTGCATGTAAAGGTAGGCGTCACAAAACCTTTGTCAATAGTGTTTTTTTTGTCAGCTATTACTGTACAATCTAAAAAATTCTGGGTTAAAAACAACCCAAGTTTGGTTGAAAGTGGACTAACCACCCGGTTGGGTTAAATGTTTGCTTAAAACAACCCAATCGCTGAGTTAAAACATTAAAACAACCCAATTGCTGGGTTAAAACAACCCAAATGCTGGGTTAAAATAACCCAATTGCTGGGTTAAAACAACCCAACCGCTGGGTTAAAATAACCCAATTGCTGGGTTAAAACAACCCAATCGCTGAGTTAAAACATTAAAACAACCCAAATGCTGGGTTAAAATAACCCAATTGCTGGGTTAAAACAACCCAACCGCTGGGTTAAAATAACCCAATTGCTGGGTTAAAACAACCCAATCGCTGAGTTAAAACATTAAAACAACCCAAATGCTGGGTTAAAATAACCCAATTGCTGGGTTAAAACAACCCAACCGCTGGGTTAAAATAACCCAATTGCTGGGTTAAAACAACCCAATCGCTGAGTTAAAACATTAAAACAACCCAATTGCTGGGTTAAAACAACCCAAATGCTGGGTTAAAATAACCCAATTGCTGGGTTAAAACAATCCAAACGCTGGATTAAAACAACCCAATTGCTGGGTTAGTCCATTTTCAACCCAATTTGGGTTGTTTTTAACCCAGCATTTTTTAGAGTGTAGTCAAAGTGAGAGATTGTGTTTACCCTTTATTGAAAATAACAATACATATCTGTGTGCACTGTTGCTGCCTTACATTTTTAAGTATTATCAACTTAGATGTTTAAGTACTTTAAATCTAAAATTTATGTAATCTTTTATAACTTATAAAAAAAACTGTTTAATTTGATGCATTAAAGAATCCTAAAAACAGTGTGTTTTCATACACAAGACCAGAATCCTGAGCATCATCATATCTGCGAGTGTAGAATATGAATAATTCGGCACATAAAACATCTCTTTTCAATCCTCTTTGACGTCAGTCATCTCTCTATACCCTTTTCCACCGAGGCAGTGCTGGTGCTAGTTCGGAGCCAGAGCCTAGTTTCAAATCGGTTCATTGTCTTTCCACTCCCAAAGCACCAGCTCTGAGCCAGGAAAAGTTCTTCAGCGGTGCTCTTCAGCGGTTCTTCAGCGGTTCTTCAGCGGTTCTTCAGCGGTTCTTCAGCGGTTCTTCAGTGGTTCTTCAGTGGTTCTTCAGTGGTTCTTCAGCGGTTCTTCAGTGGTTCTTCAGCAGTTCTTCAGTGGTTCTTCAGTGGTTCTTCAGCGGTTCTTCAGCGGTTCTTCAGCGGTTCTTCAGTGGTTCTTTAGTGGTTCTTCAGTGGTTCTTCAGCGGTTCTTCAGCAGTTCTTCAGCGGTTCTTCAGCGGTTCTTCAGCGGTTCTTCAGCAGTTCTTCAGAGGTTCTTCAGTGGTTCTTCAGCGGTTCTTCAGCGGTTCTTCAGCGGTTCTTCAGCAGTTCTTCAGTGGTTCTTCAGTGGTTCTTCAGCGGTTCTTCAGCGGTTCTTCAGCGGTTCTTCAGCGGTTCTTCAGTGGTTCTTCAGTGGTTCTTCAGCGGTTCTTCAGAGGTTCTTCAGCGGTTCTTCAGCGGTGCTCTTCAGCGGTTCTTCAGCGGTTCTTCAGTGGTTCTTCAGTGGTTCTTCAGTGGTTCTTCAGCGGTTCTTCAGTGGTTCTTCAGCAGTTCTTCAGTGGTTCTTCAGCGGTTCTTCAGTGGTTCTTCAGCAGTTCTTCAGTGGTTCTTCAGTGGTTCTTCAGTGGTTCTTCAGCGGTTCTTCAGAGGTTCTTCAGCGGTTCTTCAGCGGTGCTCTTCAGCGGTTCTTCAGCGGTTCTTCAGTGGTTCTTCAGTGGTTCTTCAGGGGTTCTTCAGCGGTTCTTCAGTGGTTCTTCAGCAGTTCTTCAGCGGTTCTTCAGCGGTTCTTCAGCGGTGCTTCAGCGGTTCTTCAGAGGTTCTTCAGCGGTTCTTCAGCGGTTCTTCAGCGGTTCTTCAGTGGTTCTTCAGCGGTTCTTCATTGGTTCTTCAGCGGTTCTTCAGTGGTTCTTCAGTGGTTCTTCAGCCGTTATTCAGCGGTTCTTCAGTGGTGCTTCAGCGGTTCTTCAGTGGTTCTTCAGTGGTGATTCAGCGGTTCTTCAGTGGTTCTTCAGCGGTTCTTCAGTGGTGCTTCAGCGGTTCTTCAGCGGTTCTTCAGTGGTGCTTCAGCGGTTCTTCAGTGGTTCTTCAGTGGTGCTTCAGCGGTTCTTCAGCGGTTCTTCAGCGGTTCTTCAGTGGTTCTTCAGTGGTTCTTCAGTGGTTCTTCAGCAGTTCTTCAGCGGTTCTTCAGTGGTGCTTCAGCGGTTCTTCAGTGGTTCTTCAGTGGTGCTTCAGTGGTTCTTCAGCGGTTCTTCAGCGGTTCTTCAGTGGTGCTTCAGCGGTTCTTCAGCGGTTCTTCAGTGGTTCTTCAGCGGTTCTTCAGCGGTTCTTCAGCGGTTCTTCAGTGGTGCTTCAGCGGTTCTTCAGCGGTTCTTCAGTGGTTCTTCAGTGGTGATTCAGCGGTTCTTCAGTGGTTCTTCAGCGGTTCTTCAGTGGTGCTTCAGCGGTTCTTCAGCGGTTCTTCAGCGGTTCTTCAGCGGTTCTTCAGTGGTTCTTCAGTGGTGATTCAGCGGTTCTTCAGTGGTTCTTCAGCGGTTCTTCAGTGGTGCTTCAGCGGTTCTTCAGCGGTTCTTCAGTGGTGCTTCAGCGGTTCTTCAGCGGTTCTTCAGTGGTGCTTCAGCGGTTCTTCAGTGGTTCTTCAGTGGTGCTTCAGCGGTTCTTCAGCGGTTCTTCAGCGGTTCTTCAGTGGTTCTTCAGTGGTTCTTCAGTGGTTCTTCAGCAGTTCTTCAGCGGTTCTTCAGTGGTGCTTCAGCGGTTCTTCAGTGGTTCTTCAGTGGTGCTTCAGTGGTTCTTCAGCGGTTCTTCAGTGGTGCTTCAGCGGTTCTTTATACCCCTTTTCCACCAAGGCAGTGCTAGAGCTAATTCAGAGCCAGAGCTAGTCCCAGTTCATAGTTGGTTCGACTGAGGAGCCTTCTAAGAACCGTTTGCTTTTCCACGGGCTGAGAGCCACAACAGAGCCATGTCTTACGTCACTGTATACGTCTCATCTTTCTCAGCAACGCTAGCGAGGCAGCGGCAGTGTTGCCAAGTATGTGGTTTTGCCGCGGGCTGTTTTTTCATGTCCGTGGGATGAAGCGACCCCAATCATGTGACATTTAGCCCTGGGAATGCGACTTTCAGTGCCAAAAAAAACATATTTTACCCCCAAATGTGATTTTTACTGGGGAATCCCCCCCCTGGAACGCGATTGGGCTTGTTTTGAGTAGCAATTGGGCGGGTTTGTTGTGAAAACCTGGCAACCCTGGGCAGCGGGAAACACACACACACACCAGGCTTGTTCGAGATGCATCGGCACTGCGCAGACCGATCAACGTATGATATATAAAAAAACGCATGAGTGAATCAAAAGCATAAGGAGTCATATACTCTCGCTGGACTGGTTATCATACGGCGATCGGTCTCTGCACAGCCCCGCTGCGAACAAGCCTTCCATCAACAATGAAAACGTTGCTTTACTGTTGATTCACATGGCTTTACGATCCTACATCGGCATCAAAACCCAACGAAAACACAGCGAATCCAACGGATTCATGCAGTTCGCCATAATTTGTATAGACGGAGATTACAAACGAGCAGCAGCTGTTAGCTCCATTAGCTGCTATTTCAACAATGGCGGATCTCCAGTTTGTGTTGGTCTTGTTGACTCCGCCCCCAGCGCCTGACGTAATCGGTTCTTACTTCTAGCCCTGTTCTAGCCCAGCAATGTTTTGGTGCTACTTAAGAACCACTTTTCCTGGCTCGGAGCTGGGGCTTTGTGTGTGGAAACACAAAGAACCGATTTGAAACTAGGCTCTGGCTCCGATCTAGCTCTAGCACTGCCTTGGTGGAAAAGGGGTAAGTGGTTCTTCAGCGGTGCTTCAGCTGTTCTTTAGTGGTGCTTGAGTGGTTCTTCAGTGGTTCTACAGTGGTTCTTCAGTGGTTCTACAGCGGTTCTTCAGTGGTGTGCTTCAGCGGTTCTTTAGTGGTGCTTGAGTGGTTCTTCAGTGGTTCTTCACCGGTTCTACAGCGGTTCTTTAGTGGTGCTTGAGTGGTTCTTCAGCGGTTCTACAGCAGTTCTACACCGGTTCTTTAGTGGTGCTTGAGTGGTTCTTCAGCGGTTCTTCAGCGGTGCTTCAGCGGTTCTTTAGTGGTGCTTGAGTGGTTCTTCAGCGGTTCTTAAGTGGTATTTCAGTGGTTCTTCAGCGGTTCTTAAGTGGTATTTCAGTGGTTCTTCAGTGGTTCTTAAGTGGTATTTCAGTGGTTCTTCAGCGGTTCTTAAGTGGTATTTCAGTGGTATTTCAGTGGTTCTTCAGCGGTTCTTCAGCGGTTCTTTAGTGGTGCTTGAGTGGTTCTTCAGTGGTTCTTCAGCGGTTCTACAGCGGTTCTTTAGTGGTGCTTGAGTGGTTCTTCAGCGGTTCTTTAGTGGTGCTTGAGTGGTTCTTCAGCGGTTCTTCAGCGGTTCTATAGCAGCGGTTCTTTAGTGGTGCTTGAGTGGTTCTTCAACGGTTCTTAAGTGGTATTTCAGTGGTTCTTAAGTGGTACACTCTAAAAAAAAAAAGGTTCTATATGGCACCAAAAATAGTTCTTGGCTCGTAATCATAGGGGAACCTTTTTTAGTGCTATATAGCACCATTTTTGGTGCTTCAGTGGTTCTTCAGCGGTTCTTCAGAGGTTCTTCACCGGTTCTTTGACTAAGGTGCTATATAGCACCTCTGAAGAACCACTGAAGCACCAAAATTGGTGCTATATAGCACTAAAAAAGGTTCCCTTATGATTACGAGACTTTTTTTTTAGAGTGTATTTCAGTGGTTCTTCAGCGGTTCTTCAGCGGTGCTTCAGCGGTTCTTTAGTGGTGCTTCAGTGGTTCTTCAGCGGTTCTAAACCGGTTCTTTAGTGGTGCTTCAGCGGTTCTTCAGCGGTTCTTCAGCGGTTCTAAACCGGTTCTTCAGCGGTTCTTCAGCGGTTCTAAACCGGTTCTTCAGCGGTTCTTCAGCAGTGTTCGGAAAAAAAGAAAAGGGGGAAAAAAAGTGCATTGTTATTTTTTCCACCAGATGGATTCTCTTTTACAGTACGAAAACATTTTTTTGGCCAATGCTCATTTTCATTTATTTATTTTATTCATTATGGTTATTTGACATAAAACATGAATGTTTTATAACACATTAGGTAAAAATGACATGCATCTGAGATCCTGTAATTCATCACTATAAGTTATAAAGTTCAGCCAAGAGTGTATATTTGATTTCTTCAGGTCATTATTAATGTGAGGGATGTTTTCATGAAAACCTCATGGAAGTGATTACAGTATGATAATAAAAGAAATCAGCTTGTTTTGTTCTGCTGTGGTCAGGGGTAAAGTGTGTGTGTGTGTGTGTGTGTGTGTGTGTGTGTGTGTGTGTGTGTGTGTGTGTGTGTGTGTGTGTGTGTGTGTGTGTGTGTGTGTGTGTGTGTGTGTGTGTGTGTGTGTGTGTGTGTGTGTGTGTGTGTGTGTGTGTGTGTTGAGATTACGAGCAGAACAAACAGACTGACTTACACTCGCTCTGGAGGATGAAATGTATGCAGAAGTGCTCGACCCTCATAAAATGGTGCATCTGATCACTAACTAGTGCATGAGCAACTACTAATAATTCCTCTAAATGATCCCAGGCTTTTCCTCCGCATCTCGTACTTCAGGTTATCAGGAGGACGGAGTGACATCTGATCCGTGACACGACCTTGTCCCGCTCCGAGGTCAACTGAACCCCTGCAGATTTTACTGCTCTAATTGTGTGTGAGTTTCCATTAATAACAGGAGAATGTCTCCTCTGACCTGCCCGTCTGACCCCAAAACTCATTTAGAGTTTAATTTCCATGATGAGCCACTGAATCCATCAGGAACGGACACGAGATCTCGGATTCATCAAGAGGCTCTGGATTACTATGATTGAAGTTTGAGCTAATTAATGGAACGATCATTGATAAAGAGAAACACCAGCGAATATCAATTATTATTTTGGTTTGTTAAAAACTTTAGTTTGCGCTCCTCCATCAGGCACACGACCCTGTGCTCCTCCATCAGTCACATGACCCTGTGCTCCTCCATCAGGCACACGACCCTGTGCTCCTCCATCAGTCACATGACCCTGTGCTCCTCCATCAGTCACATGACCCTGTGCTCCTCCATCAGTCACATGACCCTGTGCTCCTCCATCAGTCACATGACCCTGTGCTCCTCCATCAGTCACATGACCCTGCGCTCCTCCATCAGTCACATGACCCTGTGCTCCTCCACCAGTCACACGACCCTGTGCTCCTCCATCAGTCACATGACCCTGTGCTCCTCCATCAGTCACATGACCCTGTGCTCCTCCATCAGTCACATGACCCTGTGCTCCTCCACCAGTCACATGACCCTGTGCTCCTCCACCAGTCACATGACCCTGTGCTCCTCCATCAGTCACATGACCCTGTGCTCCTCCATCAGTCACATGACCCTGTGCTCCTCCATCAGTTACATGACCCTGTGCTCCTCCATCAGTCACATGACCCTGTGCTGCTCCATCAGTCACATGACCCTGTGCTCCTCCATCAGTCACATGACCCTGTGCTCCTCCATCAGTCACATGACCCTGTGCTCCTCCATCAGTCACATGACCCTGTGCTCCTCCACCAGTCACATGACCCTGTGCTCCTCCATCAGTCACATGACCCTGTGCTCCTCCATCAGTCACATGACCCTGTGCTCCTCCATCAGTCACATGACCCTGTGCTCCTCCATCAGTCACATGACCCTGTGCTCCTCCATCAGGCATATGACCCTGCGCTCCTCCATCAGTCACATGACCCTGCGCTCCTCCATCAGTCACATGACCCTGCGCTCCTCCATCAGTCACATGACCCTGTGCTCCTCCATCAGTCACATGACCCTGTGCTCCTCCATCAGTCACATGACCCTGTGCTCCTCCATCAGGCACACGACCCTGTGCTCCTCCATCAGTCACATGACCCTGTGCTCCTCCATCTGTGCTCCTCCATCAGTCACATGACCCTGCGCTCCTCCATCAGTCACATGACCCTGTGCTCCTCCACCAGTCACACGACCCTGTGCTCCTCCAACATTCACATGACCCTGTGCTCCTCCATCAGTCACATGACCCTGTGCTCCTCCACCAGTCACAGGACCCTGTGCTCCTCCATCAGTCACAGGACCTTGTGCTCCTCCACCAGTCACACAACCCTGTGCCCCTCCATAAGTTACACGACCCTGTGCTCCTCCACCAGTCATATGACCCTGTGCTCCTCCATCAGTCACAAGACCCTGTGCTCCTCCAACAGTCACAGGACCCTGTGCTCCTCCACCAGTCACATGGCCCTGTGCTCCTCCACCAGTCACACGACCCTGTGCTCCTCCACCAGTCACACGACCCTGTGCTCCTCCGCCAGTCACACGACCCTGTGCCCCTCCACCAGTCACTCGACCCTGTGCCCCTCCACCAGTCACATGACCCTGTGCTCCTCCACCAGTCACACGACCCTGTGCTCCTCCACCAGTCACATGACCCTGTGCTCCTCCACCAGTCACATGACCCTGTGCTCCTCCACCAGTCACATGACCCTGTGCTCCTCCACCAGTCACATGACCCTGTGCTCCTCCACCAGTCACACGACCCTGTGCTCCTCCACCAGTCACACGACCCTGTGCTCCTCCACCAGTCACATGACCCTGTGCTCCTCCACCAGTCACAGGACCCTGTGCTCCTCCACCAGTCACATGACCCTGTGCTCCTCCACCAGTCGCATGACCCTGTGCTCCTCCACCAGTCACACAACCCTGTGCTCCTCCACCAGTCACATGACCCTGTGCTCCTCCACCAGTCACACAACCCTGTGCTCCTCCACCATTCACAAGACCCTGTGCTCCTCAACCAGTCACATGACCCTGTGCTCCTCCACCAGTCACACGACCCTGTGCTCCTCCACCAGTCACATGACCCTGTGTTCCTCCACCAGTCACACGACCCTGTGCTCCTCCACCAGTCACATGACCCTGTGCTCCTCCACCAGTCACACGACCCTGTGCTCCTCCACCAGTCACAGGACCCTGTGCTCCTCCACCAGTCACATGACCCTGTGCTCCTCCACCAGTCACACGACCCTGTGCTCCTCCACCAGTCACATGACCCTGTGCTCCTCCACCAGTCACATGACCCTGTGCCCCTCCACCAGTCACACGACCCTGTGCTCCTCCACCAGTCACACGACCCTGTGCTCCTCCACCAGTCACATGACCCTCTGCTCCTCCATCAGTCACAGGACTTGTGCTCATCCACCAGTCACAGGACCCTTAGCTCCTCCATCAGTCACAGGACCCTGTGCTCCTCCATCAGTCACAGGACCTTGTGCTCCTCCACCAGTCACACAACCCTGTGCCCCTCCACCAGTCACATGACCCTCTGCCCCTCCACCAGTCACATGACCCTGTGCTTCTCCACCAGTCACACGACCCTGTGCTCCTCCACCAGTCACATGACCCTGCGCTCCTCCACCAGTCACATGACCCTGTGCTCCTCCACCAGTAACAGGACCCTGTGCTCCTCCACCAGTCACACGACCCTGTGCTCCTCCACCAGTCACACGACCCTGTGGTCCTCCACCAGTCACACAACCCTGTGTCCCTCCACCAGTCACATGACCCTGTGCTCCTCCACCAGTCACACGACCCTGTGCTCCTCCACCAGTCACAGGACCCTGTGCTCCTCCACCAGTCACACGACCCTGTGCTCCTCCACCAGTCACACGACCCTGCGCTCCTCCACCAGTCACACGACCCTGTGCTCCTCCACCAGTCACACGACCCTGCGCTCCTCCACCAGTCACACGACCCTGTGCTCCTCCACCAGTCACACGACCCTGTGCTCCTCCACCAGTCACGTGATCCTGCGCTCCTCCACCAGTCACATGACCCTGTGCTCCTCCACCAGTCACATGACCCTGCGCTCCTCCACCAGTCACACGACCCTGCGCTCCTCCACCAGTCACACGACCCTGTGCTCCTCCACCAGTCACACGACCCTGTGCTACTCCACCAGTCACACGACCCTGTGCTCCTCCATCAGTCACACGACCCTGCGCTCCTCCACCAGTCACACGACCCTGCGCTCCTCCACCAGTCACACAACCCTCTGCTCCTCCACCAGTCACACGACCCTGCGCTCCTCCATCAGTCACACGACCCTGTGCTCCTCCACCAGTCACATGACCCTGTGCTCCTCCATCAGTCACACGACCCTGTGCTCCTCCACCAGTCACACGACCTTGCGCTCCTCCACCAGTCACATGACCCTGTGCCCCTCCACCAGTCACATGACCCTGTGCTCCTCCATCAGTCACACGACCCTGTGCTCCTCCACCAGTCACACGACCCTGTGCTCCTCCACCAGTCACACGACCCTGTGCTCCTCCACCAGTCACACGACCCTGTGCTCCTCCATCAGTCACATGACCCTGTGCTCCTCCACCAGTCACACGACCCTGCGCTCCTCCATCAGTCACACGACCCTGTGCTCCTCCACCAGTCACACGACCCTGTGCTCCTCCATCAGTCACACGACCCTGTGCTCCTCCACCAGTCACACGACCTTGCGCTCCTCCACCAGTCACATGACCCTGTGCCCCTCCACCAGTCACATGACCCTGTGCTCCTCCATCAGTCACACGACCCTGTGCTCCTCCACCAGTCACACGACCCTGTGCTCCTCCACCAGTCACACGACCCTGTGCTCCTCCACCAGTCACACGACCCTGTGCTCCTCCATCAGTCACATGACCCTGTGCCCCTCCACCAGTCACATGACCCTCTGCCCCTCCACCAGTCACATGACCCTGTGCTTCTCCACCAGTCACATGACCCTGCGCTCCTCCACCAGTCACATGACCCTGTGCTCCTCCACCAGTCACATGACCCTGTGCTCCTCCATCAGTCACATGACCCTGCGCTCCTCCACCAGTCACACGACCCTGTGCTCCTCCACCAGTCACATGACCCTGTGCTCCTCCACCAGTCACATGACCCTGTGCTCCTCCATCAGTCACACGACCCTGTGCTCCTCCACCAGTCACATGACCCTGTGCTCCTCCATCAGTGCTGGACGCTGCAGGTGCGTCTCACACATTTCTGTCCTTCACGCCTCTTAAAGAATCCCGTCACTCGGCAGAGAAATGTTTCTTCATTCACTCAGCTTGCATCTGCTCAGCTGTTAGTGCATCCAGATGTGCAGGTTGTCAAGCCCATCATTTCTGCTCGTTTATCCCAAACAAATGGTTTGCACATGGGCTGAACGTCCCAGCAGCAGCAGCTCAGAACACTTGACACTGCACGTTTTCTCATCTCGTTGGGGATGAAGCCGAGCGCACATGTCAGTTTGATTTATCGGCGTGCCTCTGTGATGACTACAGAGAAGACCTTTCATTGCTCAGTGTCAGACGTCACTTGATCGGTTACTTGCAAATGAGTTCCAAACATGCAGTCCCTAACCAGCCAAACCTTTAAAGACAAATGAAGCCGCACCAGCAGAAACATGATCTCACATTCTCACCCCCACATGTTCTTCCACTGTCCGCTTTGTGTTGACTTCAGAACATCTGCTTGTGTGTTTGCTGAAGACGTTTCTCTGCTCATCTCACTGGCTTTGGGAAGGGGAAGGTGCTGCTCATGCACTGGCCATCTATCTTTCCTCCACTATATTATATAATTCATGCGGAATAAAGGGGCGGGGCCTGGTTGAGTTAGTTAGTCGTGTGTTGAGACTGGCGGTTATGGGAAGGGGCGGGGCATCTCCCAAGCACCAATCACAACACACCGCTCCAGCCGACCAATCAGAGCAAAGTGTGCTTTTCAAAAGGCGGGGCTTCATAGAGACAGAGCGTTACTGACAGACTGGGAAAAGAGGAGCCGCAACAATGGAGAATATGAGGAGATAATCAACATTACCTGCTCTAGTAGAGCCAGAAACACAACAGCAAGACTTCCTCTGTTGTAATGTGTGATAATATTCGCTTTATTTTACCTTTATGAAAACAGTCCGTCAAGCTCCATTTAACACGAAACACAGACACTATTGTGATGAGAGTATTTCTCTAGCTCATAAACTTAAGGGTTTTTGAATGAATGAATCTCACCTAGTGTGAACGAAATGTGCATTTTAACTGAAAAAAAAACATTTTCAATCAGTAAAAGTAAAAGTTTAAAGACTGAAATAGTATTTTGATTTTTTTTATCACAATTAGTGCTGTCAAATTGATTAATCGCATCTAACATAAAAGTTTGTTTATATAATATAAGTTTATACAGTATCTTAATAAACCAAAAACGGTGAACACATAAGAAAAAAAATCATGCCTTATCATGCGAAATTGACAGTCATAATTATGAGATGAAAAGTCCAAATTATTACTTAATATCAGCTTTTAATGTCATAATTATGTCTTTTTAAGTAATCATTTTGACTTTTTCAATTATAATTAGGACTTAGTATGTATTTTTACTTTTTGTCAATTGACTTACTTTCATTCATTTTGTCATCATTTCAACTTTGTATGTCAATTGACTTGTCAGAATTCTGATTTAGTGTCATAATTATGACTTTTTATGACAGAAATGTGAAATCATGACTTTAAAAGTCATAATTATGACATACTAAATCAGAATTCTTACAAGTCAATTCACATAATTGAAATTATGACACAAAACGAATGAAATTCTGACTTAAAAAGATATGTCAGGAAGTCAAAATTATGATAAAAGTTAAAATTATGTCAAAATTAATACATACTAAATCCTAATTATAACTTATGACACAAAACAAATGAAATTCTGACTTAAAAAGATATGTCAGAAAGTCAAAATTATGACAAAAGTTAAAATTAGGTCAAAATTAATACATTTAGTGTCATAAGTATGACTTTTTAATAACAAAAATGTGAAATCATGACTTTAAAAGTCATAATTATGACACTAAATCAGAATTCTTACTAAAAGTAAAAGTTTAAAGACTGAAATAGTATTTAGATTTTTTTTAAAATTACAACTAGTGCTGTCAAATTGATTAATCGCATCTAACATAAAAGTTTGTTTATATAATATAAGTTTATACAGTATCTTAATAAACCAAAAACGGTGAACACATAAGAAAAAAAATCATGCCTTATCATGCGAAATTGACAGTCATAATTATGAGATGAAAAGTCCAAATTATTACTTAATATCAGCTTTTAATGTCATAATTATGTCTTTTTAAGTAATCATTTTGACTTTTTCAATTATAATTAGGACTTAGTATGTATTTTTACTTTTTGTCAATTGACTTTCATTCATTTTATCATCATTTCAACTTTGTATGTCAATTGACTTGTCAGAATTCTGATTTAGTGTCATAATTATGATTTTTTAATGACAAAAATGTGAAATCATGACTTTAAAAGTAATAATTATGACATACTAAACCAGAATTCTTACTAAAAGTTTAAAGACTAAAATAGTATTTAGATATTTTAAAAATTACAATTAGTGCTGTCAAATTGATTAATCGCATCTAACATAAAAAAATAAGGCATAACATTATGACCAAGTGAGTAACACTGATGATCTGTTAGTGGGTGGGATATATTAGGCAGCAAGTGAACATTTTGTCCTCAGAGTTGATGTGTTAGAAGCTGGAGAAATGGGCAAGCGTGAGGATTTGAGCGAGTTTGACGAGGGCCAGATTGTGACGGCTAGACGACTAACCCAGCAATTGGGTTGTTTTAACCCAGTGAATGGGTCATTTTAACCCAGCAGTTGGGTTAAATGTTTGCCCAATTGCTGGGTTAGTCGATTTTCAACCCAACTTGGGTTGTTTTTAACCCAGCATTTTTTAGAGTGTAAGCATATGTGACGTCATATCTGCAAACGGCTTGTTCTGAGACACGGCTTATGATTTATGGGGATTCAAAAAGGAAGTGAGTGGATTTTCACCATTATAGGGTGGTTGTGTGCACACACATTTATGATCAAACACCATGTAAAAGTGCATTTTGCATCTCCTTTAACCTCCATGGAGCCTTTCCAGGGTTCTTTATAGTGGAAAAAGGATTATTAAAATGTTCTGTACACTAAGAAAAAAAAGGGTTGTTTTAAGAACTGATTGGTGAAATTGGGGAGCCAGAAAACAGTTCTTCTACTGTTGGAACACACAGAAACATTAGAAAGTCTGCATGAAATATGATCTCATTAATCCCGTCTCTCTGAGGACACACAGCTTTCGCCTCCAAGCACAGAAACCCAGGAGTCACAGATGTCCATCATACCTTCATAAACTGCCCATAATCTCAGATAAATCAGGATCCATCTTGGCTCTGTTTGACTGAATGATTCACAAATCCCTCAAATTCCGGCAATAAACACAATATTCCTCTTTATATATCTCTCATATAAACACTAGTAAACTCAAACAAAAATATGGCATATAGTGAAATATTGCTGTTTATTAATGTGCATTGCTATATTAGTGTATATAAATGACAGTGATTAATGTCGCTCGGACTGGGGGAAAAAAGCATTTTTAAGCCATTCCAGGACAGACGCATAAATATGGTGATACTGGATATGGTGTAATGGATGATAAATATTGAGTGTTTCAGGCCAAGCGCTCCATTATCAGACGGGCTCCATCCCAGCGGCTCTCGCTGTCCAGTCTCACACACACAAGCTGACGTTAACACACACAATGATCACCAGCTCCGCTCACACTGCACACACACCAATTTGCTTGTTTCTGCATGGACTAAAACATAAAACAAATATTATCTCACATATATTTGACCTTTTTGGACTTTTTTTCCTCAGAAGTGCAAGTTTATACAGTATCTTGCAATTTTCGCAATTGTGAGATAAAAATTACTTGCTTCCGTCTCACCTTAATAAACCAAAAACGGTGAACACATAAGAAAAAAAATCATGCCTTTGTAAATCACAATTATGAGATTAAAAGGCGAAATTGACAGTCATAATTATGAGATGAAAAGTCCAAATTATTACTTAATATCAGCTTTTAATGTCATAATTATGTCTTTTTAAGTAATCATTTTGACTTTTTCAATTATAATTAGGACTTAGTATGTATTTTTACTTTTTGTCAATTGACTTTCATTCATTTTGTCATCATTTCAACTTTGTATGTCAATTGACTTGTCAGAATTCTGATTTAGTGTCATAATTATGACTTTTAATAACAAAAATGTGAAATCATGACTTTAAAAGTAATAATTATGACATACTAAATCAGAATTCTTACAAGTCAATTCACATAATTGAAATTATGACACAAAACGAATGAAATTCTGACTTAAAAAGATATGCCAGGAAGTCAAAATTATGACAAAAGTTAAAATTATGTCAAAATTAATACATACTAAATCCTAATTATAACTTATGACACAAAACGAATGAAATTCTGACTTAAAAAGATATGTCAGAAAGTCAAAATTATGACAAAAGTTAAAATTATGTCAAAATTAATACATACTAAATCCTAATTATATGATAAAAAGTCAAAATGATTACTTAAAAAGACATAATTATGACATTAAAAGTCGATATTATGAAAAAAGTGAAATTCTGACTTAAAAAGTCATAATTATGACAGTGAGAATCCTGATTTAAAGTCATAATTGACATACTAAATCCAAATTATGACATTAAAAAGTCAAAATCATGAGATTTAAAAAAATAAATTCTTATTAAAAAGTCATAATTGACATAAAAAGGCAAAATTATGACATTAAAAAAAACATGAAATTCTGACTTCAAAAGTAAAAAAAGCAACAGAAAAAACATTTAATAAAAATTATGACAAAAGTTGAAATTACGACTTAAAAATGAACAACTATGATGTTAAAAAGGGGAAATTATGACATACTAAATCATAATTATGAGATTAAAAGTACACATTTTTAGTCGATATTATTGCAAAAATGAGAAATTCCAACGTAAAAAGTCATAATTAGGACTTAAAACAAAATTATGACAATGATGAAAGTTGAATTTATAACACACTAAATCACATTTATGACATAATAGAATTATGACAGACAGACTTTAAAAAAGTCATAATTGACATAAAAAGGCGGAAAAAAGCGAATGAAATTCTGACTTTATTATGACAGTAAATTATAATTATGAGATTAAAAGTTGATATTATGACAAAATTCCAACGTAAAAAGTCCTAAATATGACATAATTCCAAATTATGACAACGATGAAAGTCAAAGACAAAAAAGGTGAATTTATTTCAATCCATTTTTTTTATTTATTTTAATCCAATTTAATTACAGCTCGTAAATCACTTGGAAAAAAAACCATTAAACATGAGCATATGATGCAACAGAAATTTTTTGGCATAACATGTTGGCTTTAAAGTGGAGTCAAGAACCCTAGAGTGCTATGAAGAAGCGAGATTGTGCTTTGTTTGCCGTTTAAAGAGTTTGCGCATCATCTTCATCACTGATATGTCCATGACACACACACACACACACACACACACACACACACACACACACACACACACACACACACACACACACACACACACACACACACACACACACACACACACACACACACTGTAAAAATACATAATTATGACATTAAAAGTCGATATTATGAAAAAAATTTGAAATTCTGACTTAAAAGGGCAAAATTATGAGATTAAAATGTTTAATTCTGACTAAAAAGTCATAATTGACATAAAAAGGCAAAATTATGAAAACATTAAATAAAAATTATGACAAAAGTTGAAATTATGACTTAAGAAGTCATCATTATGATGTTAAAAAGGGGAAATTATGACATAAAAAAACGAATGAAATTCTGACTTATAAAAAACCCCATAAAAAAACATTACATCAAAATTATGACAAAAGTTGAAATTATGACTTGTCATCATTTTTACTTAAGGCATAATTATTACATTAAAAGTCGATATTATTGCAAAAATGAGAAATTCCAACGTAAAAAGTCATAATTATGACATTGATGGGACAAAAAAGGGAATTTATAACTAAATCACGTTTATGACATAATAGAATTATGACAGACAGACTTTAAAAAAGTCATAACTGACATAAAAGGGTGAAAAAAATGAATGAAATTCTGACTTAAAAAAACAAACAAAAAATTACAGTAAATTATAATTATGAGATTAAAAGTTGATATTATGACAAAATTCCAACGTTAAAAGTCATAAATATGACAAAATTCAAAATGATGAAAGTCAAAGACAAAAAAGGTGAATTTATTTTAATCCAATTTAATTACATCTCGTAAATCACTTGAAAAAAAAACCCCATTAAACATGAGCGTATGATGCAATATAAATTTTTTGGCATAACATGTTGGCTTTAAAGTGGAGTCAAGAACCCTAGAGTGCTATGAAGAAGCGAGATTGTGCTTTGTTTGCCGTTTAAAGAGTTTGAGCATCTTCTTCATCACTGATACGTCCATGACACACACACACACACACACACACACACCCATGTCTTCAATATCCGGCTGGTGGGACTAAAGTAGTCAAGACATTTACGGCCTCCCCTCTGCAAGTCTTTTAAAGGACGGATGTGGACACATACCTGTGGTTATAATAAAGCTCTTGTGCTGTAATTGGAAGTAAAGCATTTCATTATTTCACTCGATATTGTCTCGAGCAAAGCAAAATGACTGGGTTTTATTGAGCGGGCGCTCGCATACCCCCCGTCACCGGCCCTCCGATCCTGGCCAAGTGGAGCAGAAAGAAGCAATTGTGCACTTTTATTGAACTGTAATGGACTGATTCATCGGACGGCTTCGGGAGTCGGGCTCCTCTGGACTACCTTCACGGTGGAAAGGTGCCAAAGCGCTGTCTCAGCTCCGCATAAAAATAAATGAGAAGCGCTGGAGCCAGGGAAGCAAAGCCAAAGGATATTGTTCCATTCCAGGTCCTGGCCTCTCGAAGGCAATTTAAAAAACTGGATGTGACAATCGAGAGCTCTTCTAGAGAAGATGGATAAGGCCACTCGCTGCAGTAGCTGAACAGTCAATTGAAAAATGACAATTTGAGTTGAAAGTTTGGTTTAGCCCTTTCGAGTGGAACAAATTGGGACTTAGCATAAGGAGACGTCGAGGAAAGATGTAATCAATCTGAAGCATGTGATCCATAACGGGCCTAACCGTCTCTGAGTTTAATAGTTCTGTTAATGTTCTTTGGTGGGACAGACCGAGCATTTCATCTTCCGTGTTTTGACTTGGGGGGGGTCACATCTACAGAGGGATTTCAATCTCGAAGACGTGAAGGAGAGCGGGGCTAGTTGTCACATATTTTTCAGGGTAGGTAAGTCAATTTCTGTAGAAGCATATTTTTCCTCCACGGATTAAACAAATATCTTTGTCTCCCCGCATTTCTAAGTTTATATCTTACAATATGTGAGAGAAAATATTTCATGGCGGAAACTCCGAATTCCGAGATGACGAGATGTAAACTCAGAATTCCGAGAAAAAATTCAGAATGACGAGGTGTAAACTCAGAATTCCGAGATGGCGAGATGGAAACTCAGAATTCTGAATGACGAGATGTAAACTCAGAATTCCGAGAAAAATTTCAGGATGGCGAGATGTAAACTCAGAATTCCGAGAAAAATTTCAGAATGACGAGATGTAAACTCAGAATTCCGAGATGGCGAGATGTAAACTCAGAATTCCGAGGAAAAATTCAGGATGGCGAGATGTAAACTCAGAATTCCGAGATGGCGAGATGTAAACTCAGAACTCCGAGGAAAAGTTCAGGATGGCGAGATGTAAACTCAGAATTCCGAGATGGTGAGATGTAAACTCAGAATTCCGAGATGGTGAGATGTAAACTCAGAATTCCGAGGAAAAATTCAAGATGGCAAGATGTAAACTCAGAATTCCGAGGAAAAGTTCAGGATGGCGAGATGTAAACTCAGAATTCCGAGATGGTGAGATGTAAACTCAGAATTCCGAGGAAAAATTCAGGATGGCGAGATGTAAACTCAGAATTCCGAGATGGTGAGATGTAAACTCAGAATTCCGAGGAAAAATTCAAGATGGCAAGATGTAAACTCAGAATTCCGAGGAAAAGTTTAGGATGGCGAGATGTAAACTCAGAATTCCGAGATGGTAAGATGTAAACTCAGAATTCCGAGGAAAAATTCAGGATGGCGAGATGTAAACTCAGAATTCCGATATGGTGAGATGTAAACTCAGAATTCCGAGATGGTGAGATGTAAACTCAGAATTCCGAGGAAAAATTCAGGATGGCGAGATGTAAACTCAGAATTCTGAGGAAAAGTTCAGGATGGCGAGATGTAAACTCAGAATTCCAAGGAAAAATTCAGGATGGCGAGATGTAAACTCAGAATTCCGAGGAAAAGTTCAGGATGGTGAGATGTAAACTCAGAATTCAGAGATGGTGAGATGTAAACTCAGAATTCCGAGGAAAAATTCAGGATGGCGAGATGTAAACTAAGAATTCCGAGATGGTGAGATGTAAACTCAGAATTCCGAGGAAAAATTCAGAATGACGAGATGTAAACTCAGAATTCCGAGGAAAAATTCAGGATGACGAGATGTAAAATCTGAATTCCGAGATGGCGAGATGTAAACTCAGAATTCCGAGATGGTGAGATGTAAACTCAGAATTCCGAGATGGTGAGATGTAAACTCAGAATTCCGAGATGGTGAGATGTAAACTCAGAATTCCGAGATGGTGAGATGTAAACTCAGAATTTCGAGAAAAATTTCAGAATGACGAGATGTAAACTCAGAATTCCGAGAAAAATTTCAGAATGACGAGATGTAAACTCAGAATTCCGAGATGGTGAGATGTAAACTCAGAATTCCGAGATGGTGAGATGTAAACTCAGAATTCCGAGAAAAATTTCAGAATGACGAGATGTAAACTCAGAATTCCGAGAAAAATTTCAGAATGACGAGATGTAAACTCAGAATTCCGAGATGGCGAGATGTAAACTCAGAATTCCGAGATGGTGAGATGTAAACTCAGAATTCCGAGATGGCGAGATGTAAACTCAGAATTCCGAGATGGCGAGATGTAAACTCAGAATTCTGAATGACGAGATGTAAACTCAGAATTCCGAGAAAAATTTCAGAATGACGAGATGTAAACTCAGAATTCCGAGATGGTGAGATGTAAACTCAGAATTCCGAGATGGCGAGATGTAAACTCAGAATTCCGAGATGGTGAGATGTAAACTCAGAATTCCGAGATGGTGAGATGTAAACTCAGAATTCCGAGATGGTGAGATGTAAACTCAGAATTCCGAGAAAAATTTCAGAATGACGAGATGTAAACTCAGAATTCAGAGAAAAATTTCAGAATGACGAGATGTAAACTCAGAATTCCGAGATGGCGAGATGTAAACTCAGAATTCCGAGATGGCGAGATGTAAACTCAGAATTCCGAGAAAAATTTCAGAATGACGAGATGTAAACTCAGAATTCCGAGATGGTGAGATGTAAACTCAGAATTCCGAGATGGCGAGATGTAAACTCAGAATTCCGAGATGACGAGATGTAAACTCAGAATTCCGAGATGACGAGATGTAAACTCAGAATTCCGAGATGGCGAGATGTAAACTCAGAATTCCGAGATGACGAGATGTAAACTCAGAATTCCGAGATGACGAGATGTAAACTCAGAATTCCGAGATGGCGAGATGTAAACTCAGAATTCCGAGACGGTGAGATGTAAACTCAGAATTCCGAGATGGCGAGATGTAAACTCAGAATTCCGAGATGACGAGATGTAAACTCAGAATTCCGAGATGGCGAGATGTAAACTCAGAATTCCGAGACGGTGAGATGTAAACTCAGAATTCTAAGATGGCGAGATGTAAACTCAGAATTCTGAGACGGCGAGATGTAAACTCAGAATTCCGAGATGACGAGATGTAAACTCAGAATTCTGAGATGGCGAGATGTAAACTCAGAATTCCGAGATGGCGAGATGTAAACTCAGAATTCCGAGATGGCGAGATGTAAACTCAGAATTCCGAGACGGTGAGATGTAAACTCAGAATTCTAAGATGGCGAGATGTAAACTCAGAATTCTGAGACGGCGAGATGTAAACTCAGAATTCTGAGACGGCGAGATGTAAACTCAGAATTCCGAGATGGCGAGATTTAAACTCAGAATTCCGAGACGGTGAGATGTAAACTCAGAATTCTAAGATGGCGAGATGTAAACTCAGAATTCCGAGATGGCGAGATTTAAACTCAGAATTCTGAGACGGCGAGACGTAAACTCAGAATTCCGAGATGGCGAGATTTAAACTCAGAATTCTGAGACGGCGAGACGTAAACTCAGAATTCCGAGATGGCGAGATGTAAACTCAGAATTCCGAGACGGTGAGATGTAAACTCAGAATTCTAAGATGGCGAGATGTAAACTCAGAATTCCGAGATGGCGAGATTTAAACTCAGAATTCTGAGACGGCGAGATGTAAACTCAGAATTCCGAGATGGCAGATTTAAACTCAGAATTCTGAGACGGCGAGACGTAAACTCAGAATTCCGAGATGGCGAGATTTAAACTCAGAATTCTGAGACGGCGAGATGTAAACTCAGAATTCCGAGATGGTGAGATGTAAACTCACAATTCTGAGACGGCGAGATGTAAACTCAGAATTCCGAGATGGTGAGATGTAAACTCACAATTCTGAGAAAAAATTCAGAATGACGAGATGTAAACTCAGAATTCCCAAGGAAAAATTCAGGATGGCGAGATGTAAACTCAGAATTCCGAGAAAAAATTCTGAATGACGTGATGTAAACTCAGAATTACCAAGGAAAAATTCAGGATGACGAGATGAAAACTCAGAATTCTGAGAAAAAATTCAGAATGACGTGATGTAAACTCAGAATTCCTAAGGAAAAATTCAGGATGGCGAGATGTAAACTCAGAATTCCGAGAAAAAATTCAGAATGACGAGATGTAAACTCAGAATTCCAAAAGAAAAATTCAGGATGACGAGATGTAAACTCAGAATTCAGAGAAAAAATTCTGAATGACGTGATGTAAACTCAGAATTCCCAAGGAAAAATTCAGGATGGCGAGATGTAAACTCAGAATTCCCAAGGAAAAATTCAGGATGGTGAGATGTAAACTCAGAATTCCCAAGGAAAAATTCAGGATGGCGAGATGTAAACTCAGAATTCCCAAGGAAAAATTCAGAATGGCGAGTTGTAAACTCAGAATTCCGAGAAAAAATTCAGAATGACGAGATGTAAACTCAGAATTCCCAAAGAAAAATTTAGGATGGCGAGATGTAAACTCAGAATTCCGAGATGGTGAGATGTAAACTCAGAATTCCCAAAGAAAAATTTAGGATGGCGAGATGTAAACTCAGAATTCCGTGATGGCGAGATGTAAACTCAGAATTCTCAAGGAAAAATTCAGGATGCGAGATGTAAACTCAGAATTCCGAGATGGTGAGATGTAAACTCAGAATTCCGAGATGGCGAGATATAAACTCAGAATTCCGAGGAAAATTTCAGAATGACGAGATGTAAACTCAGAATTCCGTGATGGCGAGATGTTAACTCAGAATTCCGAGATGGCGAGATGTAAACTCAGAAGTCTCAAGGAAAAATTCAGGATGCGAGATGTAAACTCAGAATTCCGTGATGGCGAGATGTAAAATCAGAATTCCGAGACGGCGAGATGTAAACTCAGAATTCCCAAGGAAAACTTCAGGATGGCGAGATGTAAACTCAGAATTCCGAGATGGCAAGATGTAAACTCAGAATTCCGAGATGGCAAGATGTAAACTCAGAATTCCGAGATGGCGAGATTTAAACTCATAATTCCCAAGGAAAACTTCAGGATGGCGAGATGTAAACTCAGAATTCCCAAGGAAAACTTCAGGATGGCGAGATGTAAACTCAGAATTCGGAGATGGCAAGATGTAAACTCATAATTCTGAGATGGCGAGATGTAAACTCAGATTTCCGAGATGGCGAGATGTAAACTCAGAATTCCGAGATGGCAAAAAGTAAACTCAGAATTCCGAGATGGCAAGATGTAAACTCAGATTTCCGAGATGGCGAGATGTAAACTCAGAATTCCGAGACGGCGAGATGTAAACTCAGATTTCCGAGATGGCAAGATGTAAACTCATAATTCTGAGGTGGCGAGATGTAAACTCATAATTCTGAGATGGCGAGATGTAAACTCAGATTTCCGAGATGGCGAGATGTAAACTCAGAATTCCGAGATGGCAAGATGTAAACTCAGAATTCCGAGATGGCGAGATTTAAACTCAGAATTCCCAAGGAAAACTTCAGGATGGCGAGATGTAAACTCAGAATTCCCAAGGAAAACTTCAGGATGGCGAGATGTAAACTCAGAATTCTGAGATGGCGAGATGTAAACTCAGAATTCTGAGATGACGAGATGTAAACTCAGAATTCCGAGATGGCGAGATGTAAACTCAGAATTCCGAGATGGCGAGATGTAAACTCAGAATTCTGAGATGGCGAGATGTAAACTCAGAATTCCGAGATGGCGAGATTTAAACTCAGAATTCTGAGACGGCGAGACGTAAACTCAGAATTCCGAGATGGCGAGATGTAAACTCAGAATTCCGAGACGGTGAGATGTAAACTCAGAATTTTAAGATGGCGAGATGTAAACTCAGAATTCCGAGATGGCGAGATTTAAACTCAGAATTCTGAGACGGCGAGATGTAAACTCAGAATTCCGAGATGGCAGATTTAAACTCAGAATTCTGAGACGGCGAGACGTAAACTCAGAATTCCGAGATGGCGAGATTTAAACTCAGAATTCTGAGACGGCGAGATGTAAACTCAGAATTCCGAGATGGTGAGATGTAAACTCACAATTCTGAGACGGCGAGATGTAAACTCAGAATTCCGAGATGGTGAGATGTAAACTCACAATTCTGAGAAAAAATTCAGAATGACGAGATGTAAACTCAGAATTCCCAAGGAAAAATTCAGGATGGCGAGATGTAAACTCAGAATTCCGAGATGGCGAGATGTAAACTCAGAATTCTGAGATGGCGAGATGTAAACTCAGAATTCCGAGATGGCGAGATGTAAACTCAGAATTCTGAGATGGCGAGATGTAAACTCAGAATTCTGAGATGGCGAGATGTAAACTCAGAATTCCGAGATGGCGAGATGTAAACTCAGAATTCTGAGATGGCGAGATGTAAACTCAGAATTCTGAGACGGCGAGACGTAAACTCAGAATTCCGAGATGGCGAGATGTAAACTCAGAATTCTGAGATGGCGAGATGTAAACTCAGAATTCTGAGACGGCGAGATGTAAACTCAGAATTCTGAGATGGCGAGATGTAAACTCAGAATTCCGAGATGGCGAGATGTAAACTCAGAATTCTGAGATGGCGAGATGTAAACTCAGAATTCTGAGACGGCGAGATGTAAACTCAGAATTCCGAGATGGCGAGATGTAAACTCAGAATTCTGAGATGGCGAGATGTAAACTCAGAATTCTGAGACGGCGAGATGTAAACTCAGAATTCTGAGATGGCGAGATGTAAACTCAGAATTCCGAGATGGCGAGATGTAAACTCAGAATTCTGAGACGGCGAGATGTAAACTCAGAATTCTGAGATGGCGAGATGTAAACTCAGAATTCCGAGATGGCGAGATGTAAACTCAGAATTCTGAGATGGCGAGATTTAAACTCAGAATTCTGAGACGGCGAGACGTAAACTCAGAATTCCGAGATGGCGAGATGTAAACTCAGAATTCCGAGACGGCGAGATGTAAACTCAGAATTCTGAGATGGCGAGATGTAAACTCAGAATTCTGAGATGGCGAGATGTAAACTCAGAATTCCGAGATGGCGAGATGTAAACTCAGAATTCTGAGATGGCGAGATGTAAACTCAGAATTCCGAGATGGCGAGATTTAAACTCAGAATTCTGAGACGGCGAGACGTAAACTCAGAATTCCGAGATGGCGAGATGTAAACTCAGAATTCCGAGACGGTGAGATGTAAACTCAGAATTTTAAGATGGCGAGATGTAAACTCAGAATTCCGAGATGGCGAGATTTAAACTCAGAATTCTGAGACGGCGAGATGTAAACTCAGAATTCCGAGATGGCAGATTTAAACTCAGAATTCTGAGACGGCGAGACGTAAACTCAGAATTCCGAGATGGCGAGATTTAAACTCAGAATTCTGAGACGGCGAGATGTAAACTCAGAATTCCGAGATGGTGAGATGTAAACTCACAATTCTGAGACGGCGAGATGTAAACTCAGAATTCCGAGATGGTGAGATGTAAACTCACAATTCTGAGAAAAAATTCAGAATGACGAGATGTAAACTCAGAATTCCCAAGGAAAAATTCAGGATGGCGAGATGTAAACTCAGAATTCCGAGAAAAAATTCAGAATGACGTGATGTAAACTCAGAATTACCAAGGAAAAATTCAGGATGACGAGATGAAAACTCAGAATTCTGAGAAAAAATTCAGAATGACGTGATGTAAACTCAGAATTCCTAAGGAAAAATTCAGGATGGCGAGATGTAAACTCAGAATTCCGAGAAAAAATTCAGAATGACGAGATGTAAACTCAGAATTCCAAAAGAAAAATTCAGGATGACGAGATGTAAACTCAGAATTCAGAGAAAAAATTCTGAATGACGTGATGTAAACTCAGAATTCCCAAGGAAAAATTCAAGATGGCGAGATGTAATCTCAGAATTCCCAAGGAAAAATTCAAGATGGCGAGATGTAATCTCAGAATTCCCAAGGAAAAATTCAGGATGGCGAGATGTAAACTCAGAATTCCCAAGGAAAAATTCAGGATGGTGAGATGTAAACTCAGAATTCCCAAGGAAAAATTCAGGATGGCGAGATGTAAACTCAGAATTCCCAAGGAAAAATTCAGAATGGCGAGTTGTAAACTCAGAATTCCGAGAAAAAATTCAGAATGACGAGATGTAAACTCAGAATTCCCAAAGAAAAATTTAGGATGGCGAGATGTAAACTCAGAATTCCGAGATGGTGAGATGTAAACTCAGAATTCCCAAAGAAAAATTTAGGATGGCGAGATGTAAACTCAGAATTCCGTGATGGCGAGATGTAAACTCAGAATTCTCAAGGAAAAATTCAGGATGCGAGATGTAAACTCAGAATTCCGAGATGGTGAGATGTAAACTCAGAATTCCGAGATGGCGAGATATAAACTCAGAATTCCGAGGAAAATTTCAGAATGACGAGATGTAAACTCAGAATTCCGTGATGGCGAGATGTTAACTCAGAATTCCGAGATGGCGAGATGTAAACTCAGAAGTCTCAAGGAAAAATTCAGGATGCGAGATGTAAACTCAGAATTCCGTGATGGCGAGATGTAAAATCAGAATTCCGAGACGGCGAGATGTAAACTCAGAATTCCCAAGGAAAACTTCAGGATGGCGAGATGTAAACTCAGAATTCCGAGATGGCAAGATGTAAACTCAGAATTCCGAGATGGCAAGATGTAAACTCAGAATTCCGAGATGGCGAGATTTAAACTCATAATTCCCAAGGAAAACTTCAGGATGGCGAGATGTAAACTCAGAATTCCCAAGGAAAACTTCAGGATGGCGAGATGTAAACTCAGAATTCCGAGATGGCAAGATGTAAACTCATAATTCTGAGATGGCGAGATGTAAACTCAGATTTCCGAGATGGCGAGATGTAAACTCAGAATTCCGAGATGGCAAAAAGTAAACTCAGAATTCCGAGATGGCAAGATGTAAACTCAGATTTCCGAGATGGCGAGATGTAAACTCAGAATTCCGAGACGGCGAGATGTAAACTCAGATTTCCGAGATGGCAAGATGTAAACTCATAATTCTGAGATGGCGAGATGTAAACTCATAATTCTGAGATGGCGAGATGTAAACTCAGATTTCCGAGATGGCGAGATGTAAACTCAGAATTCCGAGATGGCAAGATGTAAACTCAGAATTCCGAGATGGCGAGATTTAAACTCAGAATTCCCAAGGAAAACTTCAGGATGGCGAGATGTAAACTCAGAATTCCCAAGGAAAACTTCAGGATGGCGAGATGTAAACTCAGAATTCCCAAGGAAAACTTCAGGATGGCGAGATGTAAACTCAGAATTCCGAGATGGCGAGATGTAAACTCAGAATTCCGAGATGGCAAGATGTAAACTCAGAATTCCGAGACGGTGAGATGTAAACTCAGAATTCTGAGATGGCGAGATGTAAACTCAGAATTCTGAGATGGCGAGATGTAAACTCAGAATTCCGAGATGGCGAGATGTAAACTCAGAATTCCGAGATGGCGAGATGTAAACTCAGAATTCTGAGATGGCGAGATGTAAACTCAGAATTCCGAGATGGCGAGATTTAAACTCAGAATTCCCAAGGAAAACTTCAGGATGGCGAGATGTAAACTCAGAATTCCCAAGGAAAACTTCAGGATGGTGAGATGTAAACTCAGAATTCCGAGATGGCGAGATGTAAACTCAGAATTCTCAAGGAAAACTTCAGGATGACGAGATGTAAACTCAGCATTGTGAGAAGTAAAAGTCACAAGTACCTTTTTTTAATTCCGTGACAAGCTTCCATACATTTCTGCACAGACACAAACCCTGAAAGTCTAGACTAGATAAAGCTGAAGGTTTCCCCATCATAGCTCAGGGGTGAGGCTCATTCAGCTCTGAAGTGTGTTTTCATAGATGCTGGAATCAGATGGAGATCCCGGATCCCCAGCCGAGCTTCCGCGCAGGAGGAACATCTCAGCGTTTCAGTGGCGTGACATTAACCACTTCACGAGGTCAAGAAGTAGCCCGTGTTATTGCCCAGCTTCCCAGGCTCCTGCGGATAATCCAATATAGGAATATTCCAGTAGTCTCTCTCCAGGGAAATCTGATAGGCTTTATCCAGGCGATATTTTGTCTTGTGGAACATGAGGCATTCCTCCAGAGAAAAAAACTAGCCTGAGTGCTTTTCATTTTCATATACTCCGACTTTTGAATGCCAAAACTATGCATTAACGTCAAATGTCCGTATAATTAGCATTTAATTAGATTTCCCAGCTAACAAAAATAGCATTTTACAAACATTCCCCTTAAAAACATTATTTCTGAATGTTCAAAACATGGGCTATGAACGTTAGAGAACACATTAAGGGAATGTTTTATATTTTTTATTATGGGAATGTTACTTTTTGAGCTCCTTTTTGCTAATGCACAATGATCTGCGATCAAAGTCTCAATATTATCTCAGATGTTTTTATTATAAGTTCATAGGTGTGTGAGCATGAAGTTATAATAGAACATATCCCCCCAAAAAACGTGTTTGTTATTGTTATCGTTGATGATCTAGCCAAATGAGCTTCCTCTCAGTCTGAATGCGTTGTGTTTTAGTGTCTGAAGTGTGTTAGACACGCAAACACTGACCCCTAGTGGTCAGGAGAGGCCAGTGACGCTTCTCATGCGGATTCTTTTTAATGAATCTTTTCGGACAATGAACCGGTTCAATTGAAATGATTCACCGAGTCACTCCAAAGTGTTCCCAGAAGTCCAAGCGCAGCTCCTTTAGAAGGTAAACATTTGCAGTTGTTATCACTTTTGATGTTAATCCAGCCTAAGTGGCTTCACTGATGGTTTTAGAGGATTTATGGACACTTCAGTCTGTGGGATCATCTTTTGAGATGGTTTAAGATTGGGTTAGTTTAGCTAATTCGGTCCTTCAAACAATAACTTTATTACAACTGTGTGTGACAACATGCCCCTGTGTGTAGTGTCAATGTGTGTGTGAACGTGTCTTCATCAGCTCAGTAAGAATGGAAATGATGTGTGTGTTTGTAGTCTAAGGTTTGTGTATGTGTTAGAAATTGGCATGAAAAGGTGAAACTATCCTTAAAAAAAACTATCCACTATTGTTGTCATGTCTCAAATATATGGATTGGAAGCCCATTTCTGCCAAATAATGCTGTACCAAATATTAATTATGACATACTAAGTCATAATTTGTTTTTTTCCCCCTAATTATGAGATAAAAGTCTAAATAATTACATTGAAAAATCATGATAGTCATACTTATTGCATACTTTGCCATTATAGGATAAAAAAAAAAATCATAATTATGACTATGAAATTACATTTGGTCAAATATGAGATAAAAAAAAAAACTTGTATTATTACAAATAAAAATCGTAATTAACATACTAAGTCATAATTATGAGATAAAAAAACTTGTATTATTACAAATACAAATCGTAATTCACATACTAAGTCATAATTATGAGAGAAAAAGTCGAAATTATGACATCAAAGTCAAAATATTACATACTAAGTCATAATTTGGACATTTTATTTCATAACTATGTCAAAAACTCAAAATTATGACAGTCGAAATTAAGGAATACTTATTTATTATAGGATTAAAAGTCATAATTATGATAAAAAAGTTTAAGTTATGACAGCTGGTTATGGCATACTTAGTCATTATGGAATTAAAAGGTAGAATTTATGAGGTAAAAAGTTAAAAAATTATGACTTTCTGTCATAATTATGACTTATGACATGATTTAAACTTTGTATGTCATAATTTCAATTTTGTATGTCATCATTTTGACTCTTATGTCATAATTGTGAGATACAAAGTCATAATTATGACAGTCAACATTAAGGGATACTTATTCGTTATAGGATTTAAAAAAAAAAAATTATGAAAAAAAGTCAAAATTGTGAGTCATAATTACGGCATATTTAGTCATTATGGAATTCAAAAGTAGAACTTATGAGGTAAAAGTCAAAATTATGACTTTCTGTCATAATTATGACTTTTAAAGTCAAGATTTAAACTTTAATGTCATAGTTTTAATTTTGTATATCATCATTTTGACTCTAATGTCCTAATTATGATATAAAAAGTCATAATTATGACCTAAAGTCAAATCTATGACAGTCAAAATTAAGGTTACAATTTTTTAAAAGGCATAATTATGATAAAAAGTTTAAATTATGAGCTAAAGTCACAATTTTGACAGTCATGATTATGGCATACTTACATATTATGGAATCATAAAAAGAATTTATGAGATAAAAAGTAACAATTATGACTTTTAAAGTCACGATTCAAAGTCAACTTTTTATATCATATAAAGTCATAATTTGGACTTTTAATCAACTTTATAGTCAAAGTTATGATGTTTTATGAAATAAAAAGTAGAGTTTGAATGTGTAATGCTTATTGTTTCCGCATGTGTGATGTCCTGACAGTGATTGTGTGTCTGTGGTCCGGCAGATCTTGGGTGGGCTGAGGCGGATGTGCTGTAAATATCACACTGGGGCTCATTTACTCCGGGTCTGTGTATATTTTATGGTTTACGGTTTTAAGGAGTTCTGATGCTGGAGTGTCGCTGGCTTCATGAAGCGGGTCTGTAAATCAGGGAGAACGACTGCCAACAGAACCTGATGAATGAGCTCTGAGTGACGGCTTTATAGTCCAGTTAGAGTTCATGTCTATCCTTTCATGATTTCAATAAATAATACACAAGCTGGAGAGAAATCATGCCAGTGTTAGTCCAGTCTAATCTGTTGCAGACCATTCCCAGTGTGGAGCCTTATTAGTGCTGTTTACTGAGACAAGAGCCCTAGCTAGTGCTCACGGCGGACTCTACACAAATCACGAGTCACAGTTATGACTTTTAAAGTCATGATTTAAACTTTTTATGACATCATTTCAATTTTGTATGTCATCATTTTGACTCTAGTGTCATAATTAGGAGATACAATGTCACAATTATGATAAAAAGTTGAAATTATGACATAAAGGTCGACATTTGGTCAATTTTGAGATAAAAACTGAAATTATTACAATATAATCCTAATTGACATACTGATACAAAATTATGACATAAAAGTCAAAATATTACATACTAATTCATAATTTAGTACAAAAAGTCGAAATTATGTCAGTCAACATTTTGGAATACTTATTAATTATAGGATTAAAAAGTCATAATTATAATAAAAAAGTTGAAATTATGACAAAAGGTCAAAATTGTGACAGTCTAAATTTAGGAATACTTATTAATTATAGGATTAAAAAGCCATAATTATGATAAAAAAGTTGAAAATATGACAAAAAGTCAAAATTATGACTGTCAAAATTTTGGAATACTTATTAATTATAGGATTAAAAAGCCATAATTATGATAAAAAAGTTGAAATTATGAGAAAAGGTCAAATTTAGGAATACTTATTAATTATAGGATTAAAAAGTCATAATTATGATAAAAAGTCAAAATTATGACAGTCAACATTTTGGAATACTTATTAATTATAGGATTAAAAAGCCATAATTATGATAAAAATGTTGAAATTATGACTATTTCTGTCACACATTTCTGTCAGAACTTATAAGGTAAAAATTAAAAAATATAAGTGACTTTTAAAGTCATGATTTAAACTTTTTATGTCATAATTTCAATCTTGTATGTCATCATTTTGACTCTAGTGTCATAATTAGGAGATACAATGTCACAATTATGATAAAAAGTGGAAATTATGACAAAGGTCGACATTTGGTCAATTATGAGATAAAAACTGAAATTATTACAATATAATCCTAATTGACATACTGATACATAATTATTGAATTTATGACATAAAAGTCAAAATATTACATACTAATTCATAATTTAGTAAAAAAAGTTAGGGTCCCTAACCCTAACCCTAGTCAAAATTTAGGAATACTTATTAATTATAGGATTAAAAAGCCATAATTATGATAAAAAAAGTTGAAATTATGACAAAGTCAAAATTATGACTGTCAAAATTTAGGAATACTTATTAATTATTGGATTAAAAAGCCATAATTGTGATAAAAAAGATGAAATTATGACAAAAAGTCAAAATTATGACTGTCAAAATTTAGGAATACTTATTAATTATTGGATTAAAAAGCCATAATTATGATAAAAAAGTTGAAATTATGACAAAAAGTCAAAATTATGACTGTCTAAATTTAGGAATACTTATTAATTATAGGATTAAAAAGCCATAATTATGATAAAAAAGTTGAAATTATGACAAAAAGTCAAATTTAGGAATACTTATTAATTATAGGATTAAAAAGCCATAATTATGATAAAAAGTTGAAATTATGACTATTTCTGTCAAATAAGAGGAAGAAAATGCCTTTTACAATGAAAAATTGTAAATGACATAAGTGAAAATTATGACTTGTTATTTACTCTTTTAATAACATAATTTCAAATTTATCTCACAATATGTCATTTACAATTTTTAATTGTAAACGGCATTTTCTTCCTCTTATGTGACAGAAATAGTCATAATTTAAATTTTGTATGTCATAATTTTGACTAATGTCATAATTATGACATTGAAAGTGAAAATTATGACAGTCAAAATTATTATTATATTTATTGTAGGATTAAACAAAAAGTTGAAATTATGACAAAAAGTCTAAATTATGACAGTCAACATTAAGGAATACTTATTAATTATAGGATTAAAAAGTCATAATTATGATAGAAAAGTTGAAATTATGACTATTTCTGTCAAAAACATGCTTTTGTAAACCATAATTATGACATAAAAAGTCCAAATGATGTCATAAGTATGGTTCCCGGTTGATTGTAAACACACTGTAAATGATGAATGCCTCGTGGTGATTATGACACAAACACTGATGTCATCTCACAGACTGTTGATGATTAATCATATAAAGACAGATCAGGCACAGATGTGGAGGATTTATCAGAAGATGAAGATCTGTCACACGTTCACATGATCTTCAGACGAATCATTCACCAAAAACACAACAGAGGGTAACAGAGAGTTACGCAGAATCTCTGAGCTTCTTTCTCATGATTTATTTATAGATATAAATGTACAATCTACCAAAGAGTTACAAATAAATCAAAATTATGGCTTATTTTTGCATTGACATACTAAAAAAGTCAAAATTATGATATAAAAGTCAAAATATTACATAGTAAGTCATCATTTTGATGTCCTTTTATGTCATAATTATAAAAAAAAATCTAAATTATGACTGTCAAAATTAAGGAATACTTATTCATTATAGAATTAAAAAGTTATAATTATGATAAAAAGTTGAAATTATGACAAAGTCAAAATTATGACAGTCAAAATTAAGGAATACTTATTCATTATAGAATTAAAAAGTTATAATTATGATAAAAAGTTGAAATTATGACAAAGTCAAAATTATGACAGTCAAAATTAAGGAGTACTTATTTATTATAGAATTAAAAAGCCATCATTATGATAAAAAAGTTGAAAGTATGACAAAAATTCAAATTATGACAGTCATAGTAGTCATTATGGGATAAAAAAAAATAAATTATGACTTTTAAAGCCTTTATTTATTGAATCATTCACTTAAAAGATTCTTTCTAAGTCAAAATATTGCACACTAAGTCCTAATTTTTACATTTGGTCAATTATGAGATAAAAGTCTAAATTATTACCAAAAGAAAATCCTAATTGACATACTAAAAAAAGTCAAAATTATGATATAAATGTCAAAATATTACACCCTAAATCCTAATTTTGACATTTGTTCAGTTGAGATAAAAGATGAAATTATAAATAAAAAAAAATGTAATTGACATACTAAAAAAGTCAAAATTATGATATAAAAGTCAAAATATTACGTAGCAAGTCATCATTTTGATGTATTTTTATGTCATAATTATAACAAAAATTCAAAATTATGACAGTCATAGAAGTTATAATGGGATTAAAAAGTCGAAATTATGACTTTTAAAGTCATGATTAAATTTTTTTGTCATAATTTCAATTTGAAATGCCATCATTTTGACTCTAGTGTCATAATTATGACATACAACAATTTTAATTATGACTTGATATGTAATATTTTGACTTTTTATGTCAATTTATTTTTTCCTAATAATTATGACATAGTATGTCAGTTACAATCTCATAATTATGATTCACAAAAGCGTGATTTTTTCACCTTATGTGGCAAAAATGGCCTTCCATATAAATATGTAAAAACATGAGCGCTTCTCAAACAAGAACAAATGTAGGGCGGGGCTTAATGGTGTCTGTGGGGAATTGATTGGACGGTGGTGGTTTGCTATTGGTGGATCACATGTGAGTGACAGGTGGCCCCGCCCTCATCATCAGAGAAGAGATGAAGATTATGAATTTATAATAAACATTGCAATATTCAATTTAAAACAAGAACTGTCCATTTTGATTTCATGGTGACTTTACCAGTGAATCATGCAATGCTCTTCTCTGACCAGCAGAGGACGCTGAGTCTCTACACACTCAAAAGTAAAACTTAAACACTCATTCATCGAGTAACGTCAAAACAAGGCTTTCCTCCATTGCCTGCCCGTCATTTTTTGCCAGAAATACAGTAAGACACCGTATTGATAATGCATACATGCAGGCGAGCAAATGAACGTTTTCCATTGAAAACCATTATAAAGTAAACTCTTAAAACATTTGTGCCCACATTTTCCTGAATGTTTTCATGCATATAGTCATGTTAATAGTGTCCTGTGTCCATTCAATGTCAAATTTGAATAGGAGGAGAACATTTGGCATCTAACTCAAATTAAAAGCTTTCAACAGATCAATCTTTATTCATAGACACATGTATTATGTATAAAATAATAACAAAACAGTCCCATAGTATTCAATGGCTGACTGGAGAAGGTGATTTCTATAATAATGTAAATGTAAACTCATAAAGAATTAGCGTCCTTGACCGATTAGAATGAAACACATCCAAACTAGATGAAAGGTCCTCAAGATTTTGGCCCTTACAAGACATAATATCATAAAACATGACATTGAATTAAGGTCTGGACTGTAGTTATGTTTTAGGTGGGATATTATGAAAGCAAAAAGCACTAAACAAGACCAAAAACCTTGATTTATTAACACCATTTCCCCATGATTTATGCATTTACAAATCATTTGCCCACACTGTAAAAAATACTGTGCCCGTTTTACTCAATAAAATTGAGGCAACTATTTGCATCAGCTTTTTGAGTATTTTAAACTCATTTTATTTGTGTTTATCCTATTAGACTTTGCATGTTTCAACTTGGACTCTTAAGTAATAGCAACTCAATTTGATCATTTTAGAAAATTATAGTTTTAAGTATATCCAATATAATCTTTTAAGTAGGGCTGTCAAAAGATTAATCACGATTAATCGCATCCAAAATAAAAGTTTGTGTTTACATAATATAATGTGTGATTATTATTTATATATAAATACACACACATTCATGTATATATTTAAGAAATATTTGCATGTATATACTGTATATACATTTATATAATCTATAACATATATAAATATAAATGTTTTATATATAAACATAATATTTTTTTCTTAAATATATACATGCTTGTGTGTGTATTTATATATAAATAATAATTAACACACATAGTACACACACATATATTATGTAGACACAAACTTTTATTTTGGATGCGATTAATCGCGATTAATCTTTTGACAGCCCTACTTTTAAGTAATATTTACAAATGTCTCCTTGTAAGCCACACATTAAGTTACTTTTTTCAAACCATTTTTTTAAAATATAAATTTAATTATTTTCAAAAAAAAATTAAATTACCATGAAACAGTAAACCAGCATCTCAATACAAAACATTTATTCACTTTAAAATGACAAT
>NC_137103.1:56761183-56763683 GCF_949357685.1 Gobio gobio | reverse complement strand
CGTTTTACAACATCTTTTCTCGTAATAAAGAGAACTTATGTCGTTTTACGACATCTTTTCTCGCAATAAAGAGATCTTATGTTGTTAAAACGTCATCTTTTCTCGTAATAAAGAGATCTTGTCGTTTTACGACATCTTTTCTCGTAATAAAGAGATCTTATGTTGTTAAAACGACATCTTTTCTCGTAATAAAGAGATCTTATGTCGTTTTACGACATCTTTTCTCGCAATAAAGAGATCTTATGTCGTTAAAACGACATCTTTTCTCGTAATAACGAGATCTTATGTCGTTTTACGACATCTTTTCTCGTAATAAAGTGATCTTATGTCGTTAAAACTACATAATTTTCTCGTTAAAACAACATATATTTTCTCCTAATAAGGACATGTGTTGTATAGTGATGTGTGTATATATGTCTGTATCCACATTAGAGAATTTATTTAGCCCATGCCTTTGTCACACTTGTTTGAAAAGCAGTAAAATAGGCTCATCCGCTGCCTGTATCAGTGGCAGTGCCCATGGCACGAAATTATTGTAATTTAGTGATGTAGCCAACAGTTCTTAACAGCCATGGGTAACCGGTGCCATGGGCCGCTCATGATTAGCGCGTAGCTTTAACCTTGTAATGACGGACCCCGGTGCAGCCACAAATATCATAACTATCTATAGGCCAACTGTAATACATTAAAAAGAAAGATGCTTTCAGCCTTACTCAAAGGCCGTGGAAACAGGCCAGTGTTTTCGTTACGCATGTCAATCCATTCCCGGTGTTCTTATTTTGCTTCTTGTGGATTAAATATACAGGCAATTCGTTTATGAAACCTTGATCAAAATTAAAATACAGTTTAAAGAAAACGAAATTCACCTTAAAGAAATGATTTCTGCAAAACAACACTCAATAAAAATCATGTGTGACCCCACTCCATGTCTCCAGACATATTGCGCGTTTTATAGCCTATATACAGTAGGCTTACTCATGCCGACGAAAGCACTTTTTTTACCACTTCGTTAATTTGGCTCAGAATTTCGTTTGTTGGAAATATGAATTTAGAAATTTAATTTTAAATTAAAAACTTTGCGTTTAATAAACAAAATACATGTTTGAAGTGTTTGGAGTGGAGTTGGCTACATGCAAAACGTAGCCTATTTAGATTCATAGTTAGGCTACATGTTTAAATATTAGCCTATTATATTGTTGTTTTAATTTCATATGTTGATGATGAAAAGTGAGCAGCATGAGTAAGATAGGCTATAAGACGCGCAATATGTCTGGAGACATGGAGTGGGGTCAGACATGATTTTTATTGAGTGTTGTTTTGCAGAAATAATTTCTTTAAAGTGAATTTCGTTTTCTATAAATGGTATTATTTTGATCAAGGTTTCATGAACTGATTGCCTGTATATTTAATACATAAGAAGCAAAATAAGAACGCGGAGAATGGATTGGAATCTCGTTATTACGAGAAAAGATGTCGTTAAAACAACATAAGATCTCGTTATTACGAGAAAAGATGTCGTTAAAACGACATAAGATCTCGTTATTACGAGAAAAGATGTCGTTAAAACAACATAAGATCTCATTGTTACGAGAAAAGATGTCGTAAAACGACATAAGATATCGTTATTACGAGAAAAGATGTCGTTAAAACAACATAAGATCTCATTATTACGAGAAAAGATGTCGTAAAACGACATAAGATATCGTTATTACGAGAAAAGATGTCGTTAAAACGACATAAGATCTCGTTATTACGAGAAAAGATGTCGTAAAACGACATAAGATATCGTTATTACGAGAAAAGATGTCGTTAAAACGACATAAGATCTCGTTATTACGAGAAAAGATGTCGTTAAAACGAAATAAGATCTCGTTATTACAACACAATTGAGTGAAAAAAATATGTATGTAGCAGCATTGCGTCACCGTAGTGTGTGTGTGTGTGTGTGTGTGTGTGTGTGTGTGTGTGTGAGGTGATCACAGCTGATAACATGAGCTCTTGAAGCTCCTCCCTCTCCTTGAAAAGGGGCGGGAGCAGCAGCTCATTTGCATTTAAAGGGACAGACACAAAAACTCCCCATCAAAAAGTGACAATTGTGCCATAAAAAATGGGTTAATTTGAGCTAAAACTTCACATACACACATCAGAGACGTACATCTTGTGTAAATTTGAACAGAAACAAGCTTCCATGTTAAACCGTGGTTTTATAGAGTGCTCCAGATTGAAATCTAAATGTAGTTTATTGCTGATTTGCTTTTGTGTCCGGTGCTTTAGCGGTTCTCTCCACATGTGATGGGCCTTTTACCTTTCCCTGCGTTCAGTTCAGACGTGAAAGCTGCAGATGGGGATTGTGCGGTCGATAAATCGTTCTCTCTGCCGTGGGGTTTTTGCTGAGCTTGCTGCCACTTTCCTCAGAGAACTCGCTCAGAGCTCAGAGACACACGCGTGTCGGAGGGCCGGCTGCATTTATCTGGACAATTTGGTCATTTCATGATTTGCT
>NC_137103.1:56726183-56758683 GCF_949357685.1 Gobio gobio | reverse complement strand
GTGGATCGTGTTCCGGTGGTCCCTGTTCCGGTGGTCCCTGTGCCGGTGGTCCCTGTTCCGGTGGATCGTGTGCCGGTGGATCATGTTCCGGTGGTCCCTGTTCCGGTGGTCCCTGTGCCGGTGGATCGTGTTCCGGTGGTCCCTGTTCCGGTGGTCCCTGTTCCGGTGGATCGTGTTCCGGTGGTCCCTGTTCCGGTGGATCGTGTTCCGGTGGTCCCTGTTCCGGTGGTCCCTGTGCCGGTGGTCCCTGTTCCGGTGGATCGTGTGCCGGTGGATCATGTTCCGGTGGTCCCTGTGCCGGTGGATCGTGTTCCGGTGGTCCCTGTTCCGGTGGTCCCTGTTCCGGTGGTCCCTGTTCCGGTGGTCCCTGTTCCGGTGGTCCCTGTTCCGGTGGTCCCTGTTCCGGTGGTCCCTGTTCCGGTGGATCGTGTGCCGGTGGTCCCTGTGCCGGTGGATCGTGTGCCGGTGGATCATGTTCCGGTGGTCCCTGTTCCGGTGGTCCCTGTGCCGGTGGATCGTGTTCCGGTGGTCCCTGTTCCGGTGGTCCCTGTGCCGGTGGATCGTGTTCCGGTGGTCCCTGTTCCGGTGGTCCCTGTTCCGGTGGTCCGTGTGCCGGTGGATCGTGTTCCGGTGGATCGTGTTCCGGTGGTCCCTGTTCCGGTGGATCGTGTGCCGGTGGTCCCTGTTCTGGTGGATCGTGTGCCGGTGGTCCCTGTGCCGGTGGTCCCTGTGCCGGTGGTCCCTGTGCCGGTGGATCGTGTTCCGGTGGGTCGTGTTCCGGTGGGTCGTGTTCCGGTGGTCCCTGTGCCGGTGATCCCTGTGCCGGTGGTCCCCGTGCTGGTGGTATCAGGGACGGCGGACACTGCTGTGCTGGAGGTGCCGATCGGGCGCCCCGCACCGCCCCGGCGCCCTGCTCTTCCCGCGCCGCCCCGGCGCCCGGCTCTTCCCGCGCCGCCCCGGCGCCCGGCTCTTCCCGCGCCGCCCCGGCACCCTGCTCTTCCCGCGCCGCCCCGGCGCCCGGCTCTTCCCGCGCCGCCCCGGCGCCCGGCTCTTCCCGCGCCGCCCCGGCGCCCTGCTCTTCCTGCGCCGCCTGAACTCTGCGGGCCGCCCTGGCCTCCCGAACTCTGCGGGCCGCCCTGGCCTCCCGAACTCTGCGGGCCGCCTGAACTCCCCGTGCCGCCCTGGCCGCCTGAACTCTGCGGGCCGCCCTGGCCTCCCGAACTCTGCGGGCCACCCTGGCCTCCCGAACTCTGCGGGCCGCCCTGGCCTCCCGAACTCTGCGGGCCACCTGAACTCCCCGTGCCGCCCTGGCCTCCCGAACTCTGCGGGCCGCCTGAACTCCCCGTGCCGCCCTGGCCGCCTGAACTCCCCGTGCCGCCCTGGCCGCCTGAACTCCGCGGGCCGCCCTGGCCTCCCGAACTCTGCGGGCCGCCTGAACTCCCCGTGCCGCCCTGGCCTCCCGAACTCTGCGGGCCGCCCTGGCCTCCCGAACTCTGCGGGCCGCCCTGGCCTCCCGAACTCTGCGGGCCGCCCTGGCCTCCCGAACTCTGCGGGCCGCCTGAACTCCCCTGGCCTCCCGAACTCTGCGGGCCGCCTGAACTCCCCGTGCCGCCCTGGCCGCCTGAACTCCCCGTGCCGCCCTGGCCGCCTGAACTCCGCGGGCCGCCCTGGTTCCTGAACTTTTTGTTTCCCCCTTCCCTCCCTGGTCTGTCTCCCCCGTCCCTCCCTGGTCTGTCCCTCCCGTCCCGCCCTAGGTCTGTCCCTCCCGTCCCACCCTGGTCTGTCCCTCCCGTCCCACCCTGGTCTGTCCCTCCCATCCCACCCTGGTCTGTCCCTCCCGTCCCACCCTGGTCTGTCCCTCCCATCCCACCCTGGTCTGTCCCTCCCGTCCCACCCTGGTCTGTCCCACCCTGGTCTGTCCCGCCCTGGTCCGTCCCTCCCGTCCCGCCCTGGTCCGTCCTTCCCGTCCCGCCCTGGTCTGTCCCTCCCGCCCCGCCCTGGTCCGACCCTCCCGCCCCGCCCTGGTCTGTTCCTACCTGGTTTGTCCTCCCGGTCCCGCCCTGTTCTTGTGGAGCGTCTGGTAGCCGCTCCTTAAGGAGGGGGTAATGTCACATGTCTGTCCTGTCTTGTGGAGCACATGTGGTGTGTTGTTGTTTTGGGCTGTGCTCATGTCTTTGTCTGATCCCTCCCCCTTGTTATCTGATTAGTGTTTGATTTCCTCCACCTGTGTTCCCTCGTTACCTGCCTTATTTGTCCCCTTCATAAGTTCCTTTGTGTTTGCAGTCTTTGTGGTATCGTTGTAATGTCTACGTCTCCCTTCCCTGTGTTCCGCTCCCTGACTTAGTTTGGTATGTTGTTTGGTTTATTTATGTTTTCCCCCTTGTGGGTTTTTGTTTTGTGTTTCTGTTATTTTGTTAAATAAAACGTTTATCTGCACTTGAGTCCTCGCACCTCAGTTTCCTTTAGACGAACGTGACACATACCCATGTCATTATACACATTTGTCCTGATATTTCACAAAAACATGCACACACACACACACACACACACACACATGATCTGTACATTTCTTCCAGGAGAAATAAACCTCTTCCTTGATTTGAAATTCCCGATTATGAAGCACTTTTCTAGATGATCAGCTTCTGCTCGTATGGAAAAGCCTTCACACAGGTGAGCTTTGACTGATGTGTTGAATATTGCTTATGACCATTTGTACATTTTCAGCATATTTTTCACACGCAGGAGAGATTTATCAAGCTTCCTGCAGTCCAGGCTGTAGTTGTGTTTAATCCATCATGCGTGCCTCAGAACTCATGGATCTGTGGTGAGTGATGTGGGTGTAAGGCTCTGTTTCTCTGCTCTAATCAATCTGAGATAGAAATAATGCCGCATGTTTGGAGTGTTAATCAAACGTCTGGCGCTCAGACTGCTGTGATATAACCCAATATAATATAACCCAATATAACCCAAGCGTTTGAACTTCACTGTTCAGAGTTTCACTCAGAGTTCTGATCGTTTCTGTGCTCAGGAACATTTAGCTCTGCCACTTATTTAATTATTAAACAATATTAGTATGTTGTAAATTACTGGGATGTGTATCGACGAGAATGTCTTTCACTGCAGGGGCTCATGTCGAGTTTAATATTTTATCTAGTGCACTGTGAATTTTTTGTTTTGTTGTGAAGTTGTAAATAAAACAAATATTTTTTGGAGTATGTTTCATGAGCAACTACTATTCTAGTTTTTGTACTTTAAAATTTCACATCTAATTCAATGTGTTGTTGCTTTTTCTTTTAAATTGTTTGCAAAATGTATTAGCACTTTCTGAGTTATTCTGAGGGGTTGCTAGGGCATTGCTAGGGTGATGATAGAGTGTTCTGGGTTGTTGCTAGGATGATGCTAGAGTGTTCTGGGTGGTTGCTAGGTCATTGGTAGGGTGATATTGGGGTGCTTTTGGTGGTTTTAGTTCCATGTGGTTACTAGGGTGTTGCTAGGATGATACTAGGGTGTTCTGAGTGGTTGCTAGGGCATTGCTAGGGTGATGATACAGTGTTCTGGGTTGTTGCTAGGATGATACTAGGGTGTTCTGGGTGGTTGCTAGGGCATTGAGAGGGTGATATTGGGGTGCTTTTGGTGGTTTTAGTTCCGGGTAGTTGCTAGGGTTTTGCTGGGATGATACTAGGGTGCTCTGAGTGGTTGCTAGGGTATTGCTAGGGTGATGTTAGAGTGTTCTGGGTGGTTGCTATGGCATTGGTAGGTTGATATTGGGGGGCTTTTGTTGGATTTAGTTCCAGGTGGTTACTAGGGTGTTGCTAGGATGATACTAGGGTGCTCTGAGTGGTTGCTAGGGCATTGCTAGGGTGATGATACAGTGTTCTGGGTTGTTGCTAGGATGATACTAGGGTGTACTGGGTGGTCGCTAGGGCATTGAGAGGGTGATATTGGTGTGCTTTTGGTGGTTTTAGTTCCGGGTAGTTGCTAGGGTGTTGCTGGGATGATACTAGGGTGCTCTGAGTGGTTGCTAGGGTATTGCTAGGGTGATGCTAGAGTGTTCTGGGTGGTTGCTAGGTCATTGGTAGGGTGATATTGGGGTGCTTTTGGTGGTTTTAGTTCCATGTGGTTACTAGGGTGTTGCTAGGATGATACTAGGGTGTTCTGAGTGGTTGCTAGGGCATTGCTAGGGTGATGATACAGTGTTCTGGGTTGTTGCTAGGATGATACTAGGATGTACTGGGTGGTTGCTAGGGCATTGAGAGGGTGATATTGGGGTGCTTTTGGTGGTTTTAGTTCCGGGTAGTTGCTAGGGTGTTGCTGGGATGATACTAAGGTGCTCTGAGTGGTTGCTAGGGTATTGCTAGGGTGATGCTAGAGTGTTCTGGGTGGTTGCTATGGCATTGGTAGGTTGATATTGGGGTGCTTTTGTTGGATTTAGTTCCAGGTGGTTACTAGGGTGTTGCTAGGATGATACTAGGGTGCTCTGAGTGGTTGCTAGGGCATTGCTAGGGTGATGATACAGTGTTCTGGGTTGTTGCTAGGATGATACTAGGGTGTACTGGGTGGTCGCTAGGGCATTGAGAGGGTGATATTGGTGGTTTTAGTTCCGGGTAGTTGCTAGGGTGTTGCTGGGATGATACTAGGGTGCTCTGAGTGGTTGCTAGGGTATTGCTAGGGTGATGCTAGAGTGTTCTGGGTGGTTGCTAGGTCATTGGTAGGGTGATATTGGGGTGCTTTTGGTGGTTTTAGTTCCATGTGGTTACTAGGGTGTTGCTAGGATGATACTATGGTGTTCTGAGTGGTTGCTAGGGCATTGCTAGGGTGATGATACAGTGTTCTGGGTTGTTGCTAGGATGATACTAGGGTGCTCTGGGTGGTTGCTAGGGCATTGAGAGGGTGATATTGGGGTGCTTTTGGTGGTTTTAGTTTTAATTAGTTTTAAGTGCATAACACACTTCATTGTTTAACAGATGATGAACAGACATGGAGAAATCATACAAATACTTGTATGATAGATTTACATTGTTTAACATGAAGAAAATCCAAAACCTACCATAGACGTATCTGAGGATTGATTAAATATTCATGAGCGTGCTGCGCTCACAAACAAGTCAATCACCGTCTGCTGTTTACTAAAGGAGCAGACACTCCATTCACTTCAGAGGCAGAGGCTGTACAGAATGTCTTATAGATGGATGGATGGATGGATGGATGGATGGATGGATGGATGGATGGATGGATGGATGGATGGATGGATGGATGGATGGATGGATGGAGGGATGGATGGATGGATGGATGGATGATAGATAGATAGATAGATAGATAGATAGATAGACAGACAGACAGACAGACAGACAGACAGACAGACAGACAGACAGACAGACAGACAGACAGACAGATAGACAGATAGATAGATAGATAGATAGATAGATAGATAGATAGATAGATAGATAGACCAAACATCAGACAGACAGACAGATAGATAGATAGATAGACAGACAGATAGATAGATAGATCAAACGATAGATAGATAGATAGATAGATAGATAGATAGATAGATAGATAGATAGATAGATAGATAGATAGATAGATAGATAGATAGATAGATAGATAGATAGATAGATAGATAGATAGATAGATAGATAGATAGATAGATAGATAGACCAAACATCAGACAGACAGACAGATAGATAGATAGATAGACAGACAGACAGACAGACAGACAGACAGACAGACAGACAGACAGACAGACAGACAGATAGATAGATAGATAGATAGATAGATAGATAGATAGATAGATAGATAGATAGATAGATAGATAGATAGATAGATAGATAGATAGATAGATAGATAGATAGATAGATAGATAGATAGATAGATAGATAGATAGATAGACCAAACATCAGACAGACAGACAGACAGACAGACAGACAGACAGACAGACAGACAGACAGACAGACAGACAGACAGACAGACAGACAGACAGACAGACAGACAGACAGACAGACAGACAGACAGACAGATAGACAGACAGATAGATAGATAGATAGATAGATCTATCAGGGGCGTGTCTATGCTAAAGGACCAATCAGCATCAGTCATGGGCGGGGCTTCCCGGAGTAGGAGAAATATGAGAGATTAATAATGATTGATGGGGATTATAACACAAGTATTGGGTGGATTTGTACCATTATAGGCTGTTTGTGTGTGTGTTCTAACACCTTATAAAAGTGAATTTTGCATAATATGTCCCCTCTTAAAATGTGACGTGAAACGTGGTCTTAGAAACACTCGTCATCTTTTTCTCCGTCCCTTTACCTCCTTTTAAAACGAATTTGCTCTGTTCTTCAAATAAGTTCTAATGACTGCCTTGAAATATTCCATGCATGCATTAGTGTCAGAGATTGCTATTATTATAATCATGCAAATGAGAACATACTCAGATCCATTTGCGAGATGTCAGGGCGCTAGTTTCCTCACATTTAATTAGATTTTGGAGTTAGCGTGAGCTGCCCTGAGAGGTTATGATAGCAGTCAATTAACAGCTCTGCTTTTCAATCATTCACTGGGAAGAAATGCTAAAAATATTACCAGCTCACAACTGTCTATGTTTGCTGAGCGAGCCGAGAGCTTTCTGTGTTCAGTTTTAGCCACTACAGATTCAACTTTTTTCTTGTCTAACACACTAGTCTGGTTTTTGTGTCTTCATGACTTATGGTGCTTGTTTATGTTTGATGGACGGGTTAATTTCTCTCTGAACAGGGAGCAATGGGTGTGTAATTGATCCTTGTTCTGTGAGTTTTATTGTTCATGTGCAGACGCAGAGAATGCTGGGAAATGTAGTTCATTGCACACGTCGGTCTCCTCATAAATACAGTGTTTAATATCTTTAACAGTAACTTTCACAATTACTTGAAAACACACAAAACAAAGGTACAAGTAGGGCTGCACGATTTGGGGTGGAAATCTAATTTCGATTATTTATTTTTATTTTCTGTCAAAAATTGCAACTGCGAATACAATTGGCCGTGTTTGTTTGTTGGTGCTGCACAATTCGGCCAAAGTTTAGTGATTATATATCAGTATGACTGAATAATAATAACAACAATGATATTTATATTTATCTATATTATTAAAAAGTAAAATAAGATTAAATTAAAACAATTCGGCCAAAGTTTAGTGATTATATATCAGTATGACTGAATAATAATAACAACAATGATATTTATATTTATCTATATTATTAAAAAGTAAAATAAGATTAAATTAAAACAATTCGGCCAAAGTTTAGTGATTATATATCAGTATGACTGAATAATAATAACAATAATAATATATATATTTATCTATATTATTAAAAAGTAATATAAGATTAAATTAAAGCATATATAAAACTAGACGAGTAAACTTTGTTTTGGACAAACTTTAATGTTGGCTTGATAAATCTGTATGAAAGTTTTATAAACTTTAAATGTAGTAAAGTGGAAAGAGAAAGAGACTGAATGAACATATTTCGCTAGCATGTTTTATCAGGTTGTTGGCATTAATTTGCAATTTGCTAACACTTTTCTAATATAAATTAACATGTTGCAAGACTGTATTAGCACATTTTAGCATTAATAGCACGGGTTCGCACTTTACTAGCATTGTTTACCACATTGTTAGCATGACTTAACAGTTTGTTAAAATGATTAGCGTTTAGCTAGCATGAATTGGCAGGTTTGAACACATTGCTAATGTTAATTAGCATTTTTCTAACGTGTTAACACAATGCTAACAACATTTACATTAAAATTCATTTTTAACACATTGTTAGCATCAATTAACATGTTGCAAACATGAATTAGCACGTTGCTAACGTGTTATGATGTTGCTAGCATGAATTAACATGTTGTTAGTGTGAAGTAGATTTTTTAACACGTTAGCATCAATTAACATGTTGCTAACATGAATAAACAGTTTTGCTAGCATGAATTAGCATGTTCCTAACATGTGTTATGATGTTGCTAGCATTAATTAACATGTTCCAGGCACAAATTAGCATGTTCCTAACATGTGTTATGATGTTGCTAACATGAATTAACCATTTGCTAGCATGAATTTGCATTTTTGACACATAAGCATCAATTAATATGCAAACATGAATTCACACTTTACAAGCACGAATTAGCATGTTCTTAACATGTGTTATGATGTTGCTAGCATTAATTAACATGTTGCAATCATGGATTAGCATGTTCCTAACATGTTATGATGTTACTAACATGAATTAACATTTTTAATACATTAGCATCAATTTACATGTTGCCAACATGAATTAACACATTAATAGCTTGAATTAGTATGTTTTAACTCACTGCTAACATGAATTAGCCTATGTTGATAACATGTTGTAGGATGTTACTAGCATGAATTAGCATTTTCAACATGTTAGCATTAATTTACATGTTGCCAATATGAATTAACATGTTGCTAGCATGTTTTAACACATTACTAGCGTGAATTAGCATGTTTTAACTCACAGCCAACATGAATTAGCCTATGTTTATAGCATGTTTTAGGATGTTGCTAGTATTAATTAGCATTTTCAACATGTTAGCATTAATTAACATGTCGCAAACATGAATTAACATGTTGCTAGTATGTTTTAACACATTGATAGCGTGAATTAGCATGTTTTAACAAAATGCTATCATGAATTAGCCTATGTTGATAACATGTTTTATGTTGCTTGCATGAATTAGCATTTTCAACATGTTAGCGTCAATTAACATGTGGCAAACATGAATTAACATGTTTAACACATGGCTAACACGTATTAGCATGTTGTTAGCATGTAGCAAAAACTGGTATAGTATTTTCTTGTAAAACACACTCCAATAATCTGTTTTATTGAGCAGTTTTCTCTCTTTCTGCTGACGGATGCATCATGGGTAATGTAGTTTTTCACCACAAACTCAATTTGAAATATAAAACGAAATATAAAACGAGAGATTGGTGCTTCATGGGAGTGGGCGGAGCAAAACAACCTCTTTTAGCTCGACTCTGATTGGTGGAATGTTACCCCTTTGCTAACATGTTTTAAGTTGTTTCTAGCATGAATTAGCATTTTGCTAGCATGAATTCACATTTTTAACATGTTGTTAGCATCAATTAAAATGCAAACATGAATTAAAACTTTGCAAGCATGAATTAGCATGTTGTAACACACTGCTAACATGAATTAGCCTTTTGCTAACATGTGTTATGTTGCTAGCTTTAATTAACATGTTTGCTAACATGAATTAATAGTTTGCTAGCATGAATTCGCATTTTTAACATGTTAGCATCAATTCATATGCAAATATGAATTCAAACTTTGCTAACATACATTGTTTTAGGATGTTGCTAGCATGAATGAGCATTTTGCTAGCATGAATTCGCAATTTTAAACCCGTTAGCATCAATTAAAATGCAAACATGAATTCAAACTTTGCAAGCATGAATTAGCATGTTGTAACACACTGTTAACATGAATTAGCATTTTGCTAACATGTGTTATGATGTTACTAGCATGAATTAAGAGTTTGCTAGCATGAATTAGCATTTTTAACATGTTAGCATCAATTAATATGCAAACATGAATTCACACTTTACAAGCATGAATAAGCATGTTCTTAACATGAGTTATGATGTTGCAAGCATGAATTAACATGTTGCTATCATGTTTTAACACATTGCTAGCGTGAATTAGCATGTTTTAACACAATGCTATCATGAATTAGCCTATGTTGATTACATGTTTTATGTTGCTAGCATGAATCAGCATTTTCATCATGTTAGCGTCAATTAACATGTTGCAAACTTGAATTAACATGTTGCTAGCATGTGTTAACACATTACTAGCGTGAATTAGAATGTTTTAACTCACTGCTAACATGAATTAGCCTATGTTGAGAACATGTTGTAGGATGTTGTTAGCATGAATTAGCATTTTCAACATGTTAGCATCAATGAACATGTTTTTAACATGAATTAGCATGTTGCTAGTATGTAATAAAAACTGATGTAGAATTTCCTTGTAAAACACACTCCAATAATCTGTTTTATTGAGCAGTTTTTCTCTCTTTCTGCCTACGGATGCATCATGGGTAATGTAGTTTTTCACAAAAAACTCAATTTGAAATATAAAACGACTGTCGATTAAATATAACAATATATTAATTGCAAGATATTTCACAAATAATTAGGTATTTTGAGAGATTGGTGCTTCATGGCAGTGGGCGGAGCAAACAACCTCTTTTAGCTTGACTCTGATTGGTGGAATGTTACCCCTTCATCATGGGTAATGTAGTTCTTCACCATGAACTCCACTGTTAAAGGAACACTCCACTTTTTTTGAAAATAGGCTCATTTTACGAGTCCCCTAGAGTTAAATAGTTGAGTTTTACCGTTTTTGAATCATGTTTCATATTACAACATTTATTTTAAAAACGTTATAATATAAACTTTTTCCAATCTTGACAAAACACATATCGTCGGAAAGGTCTGAGTCTCGCGGTTCTATATCTGCCCACTGTTTTGTGATATTTGGACAAAAATATATACATTTGTTACAGGAGATTGCGTAAAAAAAATCAATGGAATTTCAATGACTCCCGGTGGATATTTGTGGGACAGCGCCTAAACAAAATCTCATGGGAACTTACATTTTTTGTGATATCAACTTCAAATTTGGAACACAAATTGGTTAGACATTTAGCTTTTATGTGATAGTAATTTTAGAGTACAAATTATTTTGTAACATATATTTTACATAAAATATAAAATATTTAGTATAGTACATTTGATTAACAGTAAATTTAAACTTTCATAACTTTTTCATACTTGAAGCGTTTTCACTTGAGCCATAATCTGCTGACTGTCTTCTTTAAAATGAGACCATGTCTATATTCCAAAGCATTCATGAATTGCAACCGTTTAAGTTTGGATAGTGCGTCTTCATGTATATTTTCAAAAAGGGGGGTGACCGCTAAAGCAGCACTAGGTAGGTTTTGCTCTCGGGTCCCCCTACAGTTGGGAAACAGTATTGTCCTCTACTACTGTCGTAAACTCTTTCATTCTACATCAGTGGATGCATCGCACGTGCATTTATTGACATGATAGCCCTGAACACAGCAGGAGTTTACATGCGTGTTCTGCTTGCGTCGCGTGTGAAATGTCTTCATCCCAGATACAGTGGCATATGCTTCATCATGTCATATGAATATAATTTCATGGGTTTTATTTTTTTTCAAACGCCAAATGATCGCGATGCTCACGTTTACAAGCCAGCGTCATTATAGTAGCCTAGTCTATTGGTTCCCGTTTAACAGAATCTATATGATACTTCAGTTCAATTTTTGAGTGGTAGGTAATAACCATACATCGTCAATATTATAATATCAAGCTACCATAGAGACAGAGCGTATTTAGGCCACGCCCACACCGGGGGGGAAAACAATTATGACGCGTGTCGCTCTGTCTCTATAGATGAATCTGCAAATTTGAAAAATCGATTTGCATTATAGCTTGAGGCAAGACAAAATAAACAAATATCACAGACATGTTACGTATCCTAAAATATGATTTTGTACGTCTTATGGATTTACTTGTAAGAATGTAGCCCCTCCTCCTTCAGCTCACGCCAAAGAGCAAACGCTGCCCAATGTTGATCCTCCTGCCTTTAATCCCATCACTTTCTCGTTTCCTCTTTTTGCTTTCCTCCGACAAAACCTTTGCTTTCTTATTTTTCTGTGCTGCTTCGGCCATGACTATAATGTGGCGTTCACACCGGACGCGATTTGCGCGAATAATTCGCGCTGAACGCACGAAGGTGGACGCGTGTACATTTTGAGAAATTTGCGTGTGACATTCACTGCACAACAGATGTGAATTCGCCTCATGGGCGGGGCTTCCGCCAGCGGCTCGTCTCGTTGAGAAATGGCTGACATGGGCTGTGTTTACACGTCTTTTTTTTGTTAAAATCTACTGTTAATGTGTGACAATACGTAGTTTTAAGACTTTTTCAGTCGATAATGTAGTTGTTTAAAGCTCAAATCAGTGGTTTATTTATATAAAGAGTGTCTATTTGAACATGTGATGTGGTGTGTGTGTGTGTGTGTGTGAGCTCCAGTGGATCAGCGGCGCTCATTAACCCAGTGAGATCAGCCTTTCCTCAGCCAGTTCTTCTGCCGCTGGCTCTGATGTCTCTGTGGCGGCTCCAGATATAATTCGTCTTGTAACGGACGATATTTGCTCTCATGGATCTATAATTTGTTCCCTGGCAAATCGTTTAGGCTGAAGGCAAAGAGAAGTTTCATTACTTTATATTTTTAGGCTATAACTGTACGTTGCAGTTGTAACGTTAGCCGACTAGCACTGAGTTTTAATGTTTGACTGAATTGTTTGCTTTATTTCATGTGTAGCTTATTATACCTTTTACTTATACTTTTGTATTATTGATCAAACATAAACTTGCATTTAACAAAAAGAGACTGTGTTGTGTTTCATGTCATTTAATGTTATCACAGTGATAATCATATTGTCTGAACCAGATTTTCTCCTCATTGTTGTCACTACTAGAGCAAGCTCCTGATTGGTTAACGCGGCGCGAAATATCCGCCAAAGTTCATATTTTTCAACTTGAGCGATTTGCGTGTTCAAAACGCTCAATTCGTGTCCTTCGCGCCGCCTCAATCGTGCGAATCACGCGAATCTCGCCGCCTCATTTCGCGTTTCTGCATTGACTTAACATGTAAATCACTCGCGCGAATCGCGTTCGGTGTGAATGCACCATAACATTCGGCAAACAAACGATAGTTGGGCTCGCACGTCCAAATTTAAGGAAGTGTGGGTGGTGGAGGAAGTGACGTATATGCCGTAAAGCAGTCGAATTTTGTAGTTCTTTTTTTTTCTCGGGATACTACCCGAAACCCGAAGTTTAAAAGTACGATTAAAAACGATACAGAGCCCGTCAGGCTATGGCAGGCGTGTCATTCAACCTATTGAAAGTCGATATATCATCACAAGAGTCTTGAAAATATATTATAAAGGTTGAAAAGTTACCTAGTGCTGCTTTAACAGGTTAAACAACAAAACGAAGCTGAAATAATGCGAGCTGACGCCTTCAACAGAAGCAGATACCATCGGTTAACAACCTCAACCTAACTCTCTCTCTCTCTCTCTCCCTCCCTCTCTCCCTCCCTCCCTCTCTCTCTCTCTCTCTCTCTCTCTCTCTCAGCTGAGCGAACGTGTGGTTTTACGCTCTCTAAATGTCATAAGCTCAGATGTTCAGTATGCGGGAGGATGTTCGCTGTATTATCCTCCACATCAGCTCAGGCTAATGCAGAAGCAGCCGTGAGCGGATCGCAGGAAACAGGCGGAGTGTGTGATTTATGTGTGTGAGCTGTTGTCGAGCGTCTTCATGGTGTGTTTGGTCGGGTCTGTTGTGAAGGTGACATTGAGGTGACTATGAATGATTCATATGGCAGAGGATGCTTTATGAATGTCAAACACGTTTTCCTGAGGCTTTACAAGGCCAGACCGGGCCCACGTCTAATTGATACACACAGTGTGTCCCACTGAGGCAGCAGAGCATGAACACACACACACACACACACACACACACACACACGCATTAACATAAACACTGTCATGCAAGAGGAATATTTATGTTTGCACTAGTGACACAGCAGTATAAGCCGTCTTCATAAATCTGCAGGATTTGAACAGACGATCAGTATCAGCCGCGATTCATCCGTTAACTGAAGTGTGTGAGTTTTGACAATAGATTATGAGATATTTTGTAAATAATGTGTGGATGTTGGAATTGACATCTGTAAACTGTCATCATCAGCATTATACAGAATGAGAAAATGATCATCCTGAAAGCAATATAAATTAAAAAAATGATACACTATATTGCGAAACGTATTGGGACGCCCCTCAAAATCCAAATCCATACCACGTGCAAACTCCCGTCCCATCATCCTCTCATGTCTCCTCTCGTCCTCTCATGTCTCCTCTCGTCCTCTCATGTCTCCTCTCGTCCTCTCATGTCTCCTCTCGTCCTCTCATGTCTCCTCTCGTCCTCTCATGTCTCCTCTCGTCCTCTCATGTCTCCTCTCGTCCTCTCATGTCTCCTCTCGTCCTCTCTCGTCCTCTCATGTCTCCTCTCGTCCTCTCTCGTCCTCTCATGTCTCCTCTCGTCCTCTCATGTCTCCTCTCGTCTTCTCTCGTCCTCTCATGTCTCCTCTCGTCCTCTCATGTCTCCTCTCATCCTCTCATGTCTCCTCTCGTCCTCTCATGTCTCCTCTCGTCCTCTCATGTCTCCTCTCGTCCTCTCATGTCTCCTCTCATCCTCTCATGTCTCCTCTCGTCCTCTCATGTCTCCTCTCGTCCTCTCATGTCTCCTCTCGTCCTCTCATGTCTCCTCTCGTCCTCTCTCGTCCTCTCATGTCTCCTCTTGTCCTCTCATGTCTCCTCTCGTCCTCTCATGTCTCCTCTCGTCCTTGCATGTCTTCTCTCATCCTCTCTTGTCCCCTCTCGTCCTGTCCCATCCTCTCGTCCTCTCTCGTCCTCTCATGTCTCCTCTCGTCCTCTCATGTCTCCTCTCGTGCTCTCATGTCTCCTCTCGTCCTCTCATGTCTCCTCTCGTCCTCGCATGTCTTCTCTCATCCTCTCTTGTCCCCTCTCGTCCTGTCCCATCCTCTCGTCCCCTCTCGTCCTCTCTTGTCCCCTCTCGTCCTGTCCCGTCCTCTCTTGTCCTGTCCCGTCCCATCCTCTCTTGTCCCCTCTCGTCCTGTCCCGTCCTCTCTTGTCCTGTCCCGTCCTCTTTTGACCCCTCTCGTCCTGTCCCGTCCTCTCTTGTCCCCTCTCGTCCTGTCCCGTCCTCTCTTGTCCTGTCCCGTCCTCTTTTGACCCCTCTCGTCCTGTCCCGTCCTCTCTTGTCCTGTCTTGTCCTGTCCTGTCTTGTCCCGTCCTCTCTTGTCCTGTCTTGTCCCGTCCTCTCTTGTCCCCTCTTGTCCCGTCCCGTCCTCTCTTGTCCCGTCCCGTCCTCTCTTGTCCCCTCTTGTCTCGTCCCGTCCTCTCTTGTCTCCTCTTGTCCCGTCCCGTCCTCTCTTGTCCCCTCTTGTCTCGTCCTCTCTTGTCCCCTCTTGTCCTGTCCTGTCCTCTCTTGTCCCGTCCCATCCTTTCTTATCCCGTCCCGTCCTCTCTTGTCCCCTCTTGTCCTCTTTTGTCCCGTCCTGTCCCCTCTTGTCCCGTCCTCTCTTGTCCCTTCCCGTCCTCTCTTGTCCCCTCTTGTCCCATCCAGTCCTCTTTTGTCCCGTCCCATCCTCTTTTGTCCTGTCCCGTCCTCTTTTGTCCCGTCCCGTCCTCTCTTGTCCCCTCTTGTCCCATCCCGTCCTCTTTTGTCCCGTCCCGTCCTCTCTTGTTCCGTCCCGTCCTCTTTTGTCCTGTCCCGTCCTCTTTTGTCCCGTCCCGTCCTCTCTTGTCCCCTCTTGTCACGTCCCGTCCTCTCTTGTCCCCTCTTGTCCCGTCCCTTCCTCCTTTGTCCCGTCCCGTCCTCTCTTGTCCCGTCCCGTCCTCTCTTGTCCCCTCTTGTCCCGTCCCTTCTTCTTTTGTCCCATCCCGTCCTCTTTTTTCCCGTCCCGTCCTCTCTTGTCCCCTCTTGTCCTGTCCCGTCCTCTTTTGTCCCGTCCCGTCCTCTCTTGTCCCCTCTTGTCACGTCCCGTCCTCTCTTGTCCCCTCTTGTCCCGTCCCTTCTTCTTTTGTCCCATCCCGTCCTCTTTTTTCCCGTCCCGTCCTCTCTTGTCCCCTCTTGTCCTGTCCCGTCCTCTTTTGTCCCGTCCCGTCCTCTCTTTTCCCGTCCCGTCCTCTCTTGTCCCCTCTTGTCCTGTCCCGTCCTCTTTTGTCCTGTCCCGTCAACTTTTGTCCCGTCCCGTCCTCTTTTGTCCCGTCCCGTCCTCTCTTTTCCCGTCCCATCCTCTCTTGTCCCCTCTTGTCCTGTCCCGTCCTCTTTTGTCCTGTCCCGTCCTCTTTTGTCCCGTCCCGTCCTCTTTTGTCCCGTCCCGTCCTCTTTTGTCCTGTCTCGTCCTCTCTTGTCCTGTCTCGTCTTCTCTTGTCCTGTCTCGTCCTCTCTTGTCCTGTCTCGTCCTCCCTTGTCCTGTCCCGTCCTCTTTTGTCCCGTCCCGTCCTCTCTTTTCCCGTCCCGTCCTCTCTTGTCCCCTCTTGTCCTGTCCCGTCCTCTTTTGTCCTGTCCCGTCCTCTTTTGTCCCGTCCCGTCCTCTTTTGTCCTGTCCCGTCCTCTTTTGTCCTGTCCCGTCCTCTTTTGTCCCGTCCTGTCCTCTTTTGTCCCGTCCCGTCCTCTTTTGTCCCGTCCCGTCCTCTTTCTCTTTTGTCCTGTCTCGTCCTCTCTTGTCCTGTCTCGTCCTCTCTTGTCCTGTCTCGTCTTCTCTTGTCCTGTCTTGTCTTCTCTTGTCCTGTCCCGTCCTCTTTTGTCCCGTCCCGTCCTCTTTTGTCCCGTCCCGTCCTCTCTTGTCCTGTTTCGTCCTCTCTTGTCCTGTCTCGTCCTCTCTTGTCCTGTCTCGTCCTCTTTTGTCCCGTCCCGTCCTCTTTTGTCCTGTCTCGTCCTCTTTTGTCCTGTCCCGTCCTCTCTTGTCCTGTTCCGTCCTCTCTTGTCCTGTCTCGTCCTCTCTTGTCCTGTCTCGTCCTCTTTTGTCCTGTCCCGTCCTCTCTTGTCCTGTTCCGTCCTCTCTTGTCCTGTCTCGTCCTCTCTTGTCCTGTCTCGTCCTGTCTCGTCCTCTTTTTTGTCCTGTCTCGTCCTCTCTTGTCCTGTCTCGTCCTCTTTTGTCCTGTCTCGTCCTCTCTTGTCCTGTTTCGTCCTCTCTTGTCCTGTCTCGTCCTCTCTTGTCCTGTCTCGTCCTCTCTTGTCCTGTCTCGTCCTCTCTTGTCCTGTCCCGTCCTCTTTTGTCCCGTCCCGTCCTCTCTTTTCCCGTCCCGTCCTCTCTTGTCCTCTCTTGTCCTGTCTCGTCCTCTCGTGTCCTGTCTCGTCCTCTTTTGTCCCGTCCCTTCCTCTTTTGTCCCGTCCCTTCCTCTTTTGTCCTGTCCCGTCCTCTCTTGTCCTGTCCCGTCCTCTCTTGTCCTGTTTCGTCCTCTCTTGTCCTGTCTCGTCCTCTCGTGTCCTGTCTCGTCCTCTTTTGTCCCGTCCCTTCCTCTTTTGTCCCGTCCCTTCCTCTTTTGTCCTGTCCCGTCCTCTCTTGTCCTGTCCCGTCCTCTCTTGTCCTGTCTCGTCCTCTCTTGTCCTGTCTCGTCCTCTTTTGTCCCGTCCCTTCCTCTTTTGTCCCGTCCCTTCCTCTTTTGTCCCGTCCCTTCCTCTTTTGTCCTGTCCCCTCCTCTCTTGTCCTGTCCCTTCCTCTCTTGTCCTGTCTCGTCCTCTCTTGTCCTGTCTCGTCCTCTTTTGTCCCGTCCCTTCCTCTTTTGTCCCGTCCCTTCCTCTTTTGTCCCGTCCCGTCCCTTCCTCTTTTGTCCTGTCCCGTCCTCTCTTGTCCTGTCCCGTCCTCTCTTGTCCTGTCGCGTCCTCTTTTGTCCTGTCCCGTCCTCTCTTGTCCTGTCTCGTCCTCTCTTGTCCTGTCCCGTCCTCTTTTGTCCTGTCTCGTCCTCTCTTGTCCCGTCTCGTCCTCTTTTGTCCCGTCCCGTCCTCTTTTGTCCTGTCTCGTCCTCTCTTGTCCTGTCTCGTCCTCTCTTGTCCTGTCTCGTCCTCTCTTGTCCTGTCTCGTCCTCTCTTGTCCTGTCTCGTCCTCCCTTGTCCTGTCCCGTCCTCTTTTGTCCCGTCCCGTCCTCTCTTTTCCCGTCCCGTCCTCTCTTGTCCCCTCTTGTCCTGTCCCGTCCTCTTTTGTCCTGTCCCGTCCTCTTTTGTCCCGTCCCGTCCTCTTTTGTCCTGTCCCGTCCTCTTTTGTCCTGTCCCGTCCTCTTTTGTCCCGTCCTGTCCTCTTTTGTCCCGTCCCGTCCTCTTTTGTCCCGTCCCGTCCTCTTTCTCTTTTGTCCTGTCTCGTCCTCTCTTGTCCTGTCTCGTCCTCTCTTGTCCTGTCTCGTCTTCTCTTGTCCTGTCTTGTCTTCTCTTGTCCTGTCCCGTCCTCTTTTGTCCCGTCCCGTCCTCTTTTGTCCCGTCCCGTCCTCTCTTGTCCTGTTTCGTCCTCTCTTGTCCTGTCTCGTCCTCTCTTGTCCTGTCTCGTCCTCTTTTGTCCCGTCCCGTCCTCTTTTGTCCTGTCTCGTCCTCTTTTGTCCTGTCCCGTCCTCTCTTGTCCTGTTCCGTCCTCTCTTGTCCTGTCTCGTCCTCTCTTGTCCTGTCTCGTCCTCTTTTGTCCTGTCCCGTCCTCTCTTGTCCTGTTCCGTCCTCTCTTGTCCTGTCTCGTCCTCTCTTGTCCTGTCTCGTCCTCTCTTGTCCTGTCTCGTCCTCTTTTTTGTCCTGTCTCGTCCTCTCTTGTCCTGTCTCGTCCTCTTTTGTCCTGTCTCGTCCTCTCTTGTCCTGTTTCGTCCTCTCTTGTCCTGTCTCGTCCTCTCTTGTCCTGTCTCGTCCTCTCTTGTCCTGTCTCGTCCTCTCTTGTCCTGTCCCGTCCTCTTTTGTCCCGTCCCGTCCTCTCTTTTCCCGTCCCGTCCTCTCTTGTCCTCTCTTGTCCTGTCTCGTCCTCTCGTGTCCTGTCTCGTCCTCTTTTGTCCCGTCCCTTCCTCTTTTGTCCCGTCCCTTCCTCTTTTGTCCTGTCCCGTCCTCTCTTGTCCTGTCCCGTCCTCTCTTGTCCTGTTTCGTCCTCTCTTGTCCTGTCTCGTCCTCTCGTGTCCTGTCTCGTCCTCTTTTGTCCCGTCCCTTCCTCTTTTGTCCCGTCCCTTCCTCTTTTGTCCTGTCCCGTCCTCTCTTGTCCTGTCCCGTCCTCTCTTGTCCTGTCTCGTCCTCTCTTGTCCTGTCTCGTCCTCTTTTGTCCCGTCCCTTCCTCTTTTGTCCCGTCCCTTCCTCTTTTGTCCCGTCCCTTCCTCTTTTGTCCCGTCCCTTCCTCTTTTGTCCTGTCCCCTCCTCTCTTGTCCTGTCCCTTCCTCTCTTGTCCTGTCTCGTCCTCTCTTGTCCTGTCTCGTCCTCTTTTGTCCCGTCCCTTCCTCTTTTGTCCCGTCCCGTCCCTTCCTCTTTTGTCCTGTCCCGTCCTCTCTTGTCCTGTCCCGTCCTCTCTTGTCCTGTCCCGTCCTCTTTTGTCCTGTCGCGTCCTCTTTTGTCCTGTCCCGTCCTCTTTTGTCCTGTCCCGTCCTCTTTTGTCCTGTCTCGTCCTCTTTTGTCCTGTCCTGTCCTCTTTTGTCCCGTCCCGTCCTCTTTTGTCCTGTCGCGTCCTCTTTTGTCCTGTCCCGTCCTCTCTTGTCCTGTCTTGTCCTCTCTTGTCCTGTCCCGTCCTCTTTTGTCCTGTCTCGTCCTCTCTTGTCCCGTCTCGTCCTCTTTTGTCCCGTCCCGTCCTCTTTTGTCCTGTCTCGTCCTCTCTTGTCCTGTCTCGTCCTCTCTTGTCCTGTCTCGTCCTCTCTTGTCCTGTCTCGTCCTCTTTTGTCCTGTCTCGTCCTCTTTTGTCCTGTCCCGTCCCCTCTCGTCCCGTCTCGTCGTTTTCATGCACTGGTCATTGGTCAACATGTTTTCCAGACTAGTGGAAATAATCCAAGATACATTTTGTTTACACAAGTGTTTATTTTATTGCACTTCATCTGTTTCATTTCCAGTATTTTAGTTCTGCCGAAAGCTTCCCTCTTTAGTCTTCAACATGCGTCAGATCCTTCACAGGATGAAACATGCAGAAGAGCTGATGCTGAGGCTATGAATGAACTGTCCCCGAGTCATTCTCACTCGTCCCGAGGCGTTTTCTGTTCAGCTCTTTTAATGAGCAATGGTGTGGATTGGAACACATTAGAGCATCTGTAATCTCTCCTGCATGTGTTGGACGAGAATGGAGAGAATATAAAGGCTTTTCTTTAATGTGAACTGATCCCGAAAGAGAGAATCAGTCGCTCCCTCAGGCTGAAGTGCTTTAGAGCGCCGGCAGGATCAAGCACATTTAAAATTAGAATCCCTGCAAATGTAACATCATTCCTTTGATCCTCTAAATCCCACTGTTGATGAACATTTCCATGAAGCGCCAGTTAAAGGCCAATTACTGCACCAGTGTGAAATAAACCACAGATTCTCTTTCACTTGAGCTGGAAGACACAGGATTGGTTTAAAGTGAACACGGAATTAAAGTCAATGCGATTTACTCAATCGAGGTCTGATCCTGAATAAAACACCTTTTGTTTTATACCCACCTGTGATATAGAGACCATCCATCCATCCATCCATCCATCCATCCATCCATCCATCCATCCATTCATTCACCTGTCCGTCCATCCATCCATCCATCCATCCATCCATCCATTCATTCACCAGTCTATCCATCCATCCATCCATCCATTCACCAGTCTATCCATCCATCCATCCATCCCCCGATCAATCCATCCATCCATCCATCCATCCATCCACCTGTCCATCCATCAATCCATCCATCCATCCATCCATCCATCCATCCATCCACCTGTCCATCCATCCATCCATCCATCCATCCATCCATCCATCCATCCATCCATCCATCCATCCATCCACCTGTCGATCAATCCATCCATCCATCCACCTGTCCATCCATCCATCCATCCATCCACCTGTCCATCCATCCATCCATTCACATGTCCATCCATCCATCCACCTGTCCATCAATCCATCCATCCATTCACCTGTCCGTCCATCCATCCATCCATCCATCCACCTGTCCATCCATCCATCCATCCATCCATCCATCCATCCACATGTCGATCAATCCATCCATCCATCGATCCATGCACCTGTCTATCAATCCATCCATCCATCCACCTGTCTATGAATCCATCCATCCATTCACCTTTCCATCCATCCATCCATCCATCCACCTGTCTGTCCATCCATCCTCCTGTCTATCAATCCGTCCATCCATTCACCTGTCCATCCATCCATCCATCTCCCTGTCCATCCATCCATCCACCTGCCCATCCATCCCCCTGTCCATCCATCCATCCATCCATCCATCCATTCACCTGTCCATCCATCCATCCCCCTGTCCATCCATCCATCCATCCATCCATCCATTCACCTGTCCATCCATCCATCCACCTGTCGATCAATCTATCCATCCACCTGTCCATCCATCAATCCATCCATCCATCCATCCACCTATCTATCCATCCATCCATCCATCCATCCATCCACCTGTCGATCAATCCATCTATCCATCCACCTGTCCATCCATCCATCCATCCATCCACCTGTCCATCCATCCATCCATCCATCCATCCACCCACCTGTCCATCCATCCATCCATCCACATGTCGATCAATCCATCCATCCATTCACATGTCCATCCATCCATCTACCTGTCCATCAATCCATCCATCCATTCACCTGTCCGTCCGTCCATCCATCCATCCACCTGTCCATCCATCCATCCATCCATCCATCCACATGTCGATCAATACATCCATCCATTCACATGTCCATCCATCCATCCACCTGTCCATTAATCCATCCATCCATTCACATGTCCATTCATCCATCCAACTGTCCATCTATCCATCCATCCACCTGTCCATCCATCCATCCATCCACCTGTCCATCAATCCATCCATCCATCCATCCATCCATGCATCTGTCTATCAATCCATCCATCCATCCACCTGTCTATCAATCCATCCCTCCATCATCCACCTGTCTATCAATCCATCCATCCATTCACCTGTCCATCCATCCATCCACCTGTCCATCCATCCATCCATCCATCCATCCACATGTCGATCAATCCATCCATCCATCCATCCATCCACCTGTCCATTAATCCACCCATCCATCCACCTATCCACCTGTCCATCCATCCATCCATCCATCCATCCATCCATCCATCCATCCATCCACCTGTCCATCAATCCATCCATCCATCCATCCATCCATGCACCTGTCTATCAATCCATCCATCCATCCATCCACCTGTCCATCAATCCATCCATTCATCCATCCATCCACCTGTCCATCAATCCATCCATCCATTCACCTGTCCATCCATCCATCCATTCACCTGTCCATCCATCCATCCATCCACCTGTCCATCCATCCACCTATCCACCTGTCCATCCATCCATCCATCCATCCATCCATCCACCTGTCCATTAATCCATCCATCCATCCATCCATGCACCTGTCTATCAATCCATCCATCCTTCCACCTGTCCATCATTCCATCCATCCATCCACCTGTCTATCAATCCATCCATCCATTCACCTGTCCATCCATCCATCCATCCATCCATCCATCCATCCACCTGTCTATCAATCCATCCAGCTGTCTATCAATCCATCCATCAATTCACCTGTCCATCCATCCATCCATCCATCCATCCATCCATCCACCTGTCCATCCATTCATCCACCTGTCCATCCATCCATCCACCTGTCCATCCACCCATCCATCCACCTGTCTATCAATCTATCCATCCATCCATCCCCCTGTCCATCCATCCATCCATTCATCCCCCTATCCATCCATCCGTTCACCTGTCCATTCATCCGTCCATCCATCCACCTGTCCATCCATCCATCCATCCATCCATCCATCCACCTGTCCATCCACCCCCCTGTCCATCCATTCATCCACCTGTCCATCCATCCATCCACCTGTCCATCCATCCATCCATCCACCTGTCTATCAATCTATCCATCCATCCATCCATCCATCCCCCTGTCCATCCATCCATCCATTCATCCCCCTGTCCATCCATCCATCCATCCACCTGTCCATCCATCCATCCATCCACCTGTCTATCAATCCATCCATCCGTTCACCTGTCCATTCATCCGTCCATCCATCCACCTGTCCATCCATCCCCTGTCCATCCATCCATCCATCCACCTGTCCATCATCAATGCACCTGTCTATCAATCCATCCATCCATCCATCCATCCATCCATCCATCCATCCATCCATCCATCCATCCATCCATCCATCTATCCACCAGTCCATCAATCCATCCATCCATCCATCCATCCACCTGTCCATCCATCCATCCATCCACCTGTCTATCAATCCATCCATCCATTCACCTGTCCATCCATCCATCTATCCCCCTGTCCATCCATCCATCCATCCATCCATCCATCCACCTGTCCATCCATCCCCCTGTCCATCCATCCATCCACCTGTCCATCCATCCCCTGTCCATCCATCCATACATACATCCACCTGTCAATCCATCCATCCATCCATCCATCCATTCACCTGTCCATCCATCCATCCACCTGTCCATCCATCCATCCATCCATCCATCCATTCACCTATCCATCCATCCATCCATCCATCCATCCACATGTTGATCAATCCATCCATCCATTCACATGTCCATCCATCCATCCACCTGTCCATCCATCCCCCTGTCCATCCATCCATCCATCCATCCATCCACCTATCCATCCATCCATCCCCCTGTTCATCCATCCATCCACCTCTCAATCAAATCAATCCATCCATCCATCCATTCACCTGTTCATCCATTCATCCACCTGTCCATCCATCCCCCACCTGTCCATCCATCCATCCATCCATCCATCCACCTGTCCATCCATCCATCCATCCATCCACCTGTCCATCCATCCCCCTGTCCATCCATCAATCCACCTGTCCATCCCCCTACCTGTCCATCCATCCATCCACCTGTCCATCCATCCCCCTGTCCATCCATCCATCCATCCACCTGTCCATCCATCCATCCACCTGTCCATCCATCCATCCATCCACCTGTCCATCCATCCATACACCTGTCATCCATCCATCCCCCTGTCCATCCATCCATCCATCCACCTGTCAATCAATCCATCCACCCATCCATCCATCCACCTGTCCATCCATCCCCCTGTCCATCCACCGATCCATCCATCCACCTGTCCATCCATCCATCCACCTGTCCATCCTTCCATCCACCTGTCCACCCATCCATCCATCCACCTGTCAATCAATCCATCCAACCATCCATCCATCCACCTGTCCATCCATCCCCGTCCATCCACCCATCCATCCATCCATCCCCCTGTCCATCCACCCATCCATCCATCCATCCACCTATCCATCCACCCACCCATCCATCCATCCACCAGTCCATCCCCCCACCTGTCAATCCATCCATCCACCTGTCCATCCATCCCCCTGTCCATCCATCCAACCATCCATCCATCCACCTGTCCATCCACCCATCCATCCATCTATCCATCCATCCACCTGTCCATCCCCCCACCTGTCCATCCATCCATCCATCCCCCTGTCCATCCATCCACCTGTCAATCAATCCATCCACCCATCCATTCACCTGTCCATCCACTCATCCATCCATTCACCTGTCCATCCACCCATCCCCTCTTGTCTCATCTCATCCCGTCTTTTTGTTTTATATCCACCTGTCATATCGAGACCATCCAATTAATTCCACATTGCTGTAATCTGATCTTCCTGCATCAGTGAGAGCTCTGAGTCTGAGTCTGAGTGTGTGTGTGAGTCTGAGTCTGAGTGTGTGTCTGAGTCTGAGTGTGTGTCTGAGTCTGAGTCTGAGTGTGTGTCTGAGTCTGAGTCTGAGTGTGTGTGTGAGTCTGAGTCTGAGTCTGAGTCTGAGTGTGTGTCTGAGTCTGAGTGTCTGAGTCTGAGTGTCTGAGTCTGAGTGTCTGAGTCTGAGTGAGTGAGTCTGAGTCTGAGTGTGTCTGAATCTGAGTCTGAGTGTGTCTGAGTCTGAGTGTGAGTGTGAGTCTGAGTGTGTGTGAGTCTGAGTGTGAGTGTGAGTCTGAGTGTGTCTGAGTCTGAGCCTGAGTGTGTCTGAGACTGAGTGTGTCTGAGTCTGAGTGTCTGAGTCTGAGTGTCTGAGTCTGAGTCTTAGTGTGTGTCTGAGTCTGAGTGTCTGAGTCTGAGTGAGTGTGTCTGAGTCTGAGTGTGTCTGAGTCTGAGTTTGAGTGTGTCTGAGTCTGAGTGTGTCTGAGTCTGAGTGTCTGAGTCTGAGTGTGTCTGAGTCTGAGTTTGAGTGTGTCTGAGTCTGAGTGTGTCTGAGTCTGAGTCTGAGTGTGTCTGAGTCTGAGTGTGAGTGTGAGTCTGAGTGTGTCTGAGTCTGAGTCTGAGTGTGTCTGAGTCTGAGTCTGAGTGTGTCTGAGTCTGAGTGCGTCTGAGTGTGTCTGAGTCTGAGTCTGAGTGCGTCTGAGTGTGTCTGAATCTGAGTCTGAGTGTGTCTGAGTCTGAGTGCGTCTGAGTGTGTCTGAGTCTGAGTCTGAGTGTGTCTGAGTGTGTCTGAGTCTGAGTGTGAGTGTGAGTCTGAGTCTGAGTGTGTCTGAGTCTGAGTGTGTCTGAGTCTGAGTGTGTCTGAATCTGAGTCTGAGTGTGTCTGAGTGTGTCTGAGTCTGAGTGTGAGTGTGAGTCTGAGTGAGTCTGAGTCTGAGTGTGTCTGAGTCTGAGTCTGAGTGTGTCTGAATCTGAGTCTGAGTGTGTCTGAGTCTGAGTGTGAGTGTGAGTCTGAGTGAGTCTGAGTCTGAGTCTGAGTGTGTCTGAGTCTGAGCCTGAGTGTGTCTGAGTCTGAGTCTGAGTGTCTGAGTCTGAGTGAGTCTGAGTCTGAGTCTGAGTGTCTGAGTCTGAGTGAGTCTGAGTCTGAGTCTGAGTGTGTCTGAGTCTGAGCCTGAGTGTGTCTGAGTCTGAGTCTGAGTGTCTGAGTCTGAGTGAGTCTGAGTCTGAGTCTGAGTGTCTGAGTCTGAGTGAGTCTGAGTCTGAGTGTGTCTGAGTCTGAGTGTGTCTGAGTCTGAGTGTGTCTGAGTCTGAGTGTGTCTGAGTCTGAGTGTGTCTGAGTCTGAGTGTGAGTGCGTCTGAGTGTGAGTGTGAGTCTGAGTCTGAGTGTGTCTGAGTCTGAGTCTGAGTGTGAGTGCGTCTGAGTGTGTCTGAGTCTGAGTCTGAGTGTGTCTGAGTGTGTCTGAGTCTGAGTCTGAGTCTGAGTGTGTCTGAGTGTGTCTGAGTGTGTCTGAGTGTGTCTGAGTCTGAGTCTGAGTCTGAGTGTGTCTGAGTGTGTCTGAGTCTGAGTGTGAGTGCGTCTGAGTGTGTCTGAGTCTGAGTCTGAGTGTGTCTGAGTGTGTCTGAGTCTGAGTGTGAGTCTGAGTGAGTCTGAGTCTGAGTGTGTCTGAGTCTGAGTCTGAGTGTGTCTGAATCTGAGTCTGAGTGTGTCTGAATCTGAGTCTGAGTGTGTCTGAGTCTGAGTGTGAGTGTGAGTCTGAGTGTGTCTGAGTCTGAGCCTGAGTGTGTCTGAGACTGAGTGTGTCTGAGTCTGAGTGTGTCTGAGTCTGAGTGTGTCTGAATCTGAGTCTGAGTGTGTCTGAGTCTGAGTGTGTCTGAGTCTGAGTGTGTCTGAATCTGAGTCTGAGTGTGTCTGAGTGTGTCTGAGTCTGAGTCTGAGTGCGTCTGAGTGTGTCTGAGTCTGAGTGTGAGTGCGTCTGAGTGTGTCTGAGTCTGAGTGTGAGTGTGAGTCTGAGTCTGAGTGTGAGTGTGAGTCTGAGTGTGTCTGAGTCTGAGTGTGTCTGAGTCTGAGTGTGTCTGAGTCTGAGTGTGTCTGAATCTGAGTCTGAGTGTGTCTGAGTCTGAGTGTGTCTGAGTCTGAGTGTGTCTGAATCTGAGTCTGAGTGTGTCTGAGTGTGTCTGAATCTGAGTCTGAGTGAGTCTGAGTGTGTCTGAGTCTGAGTGTGAGTGCGTCTGAGTGTGTCTGAGTCTGAGTGTGAGTGTGAGTCTGAGTCTGAGTGTGTCTGAGTCTGAGTGTGAGTGTGAGTGTGAGTCTGAGTGTGTCACCAGAACTCCTTTCCCACACAATAGTGAAGGTACAAACCTAGCAGTAGATAAGCTGAACAGAATATTTGAGGTATCAGCAACATTATCCAACCTAAAACCCATCAAAAGAAAACCAAAAAGACCACATGCCACTGAAAAATGGTTTAACAATGACTGCAAAAAACTTAGGAAAGAATTAAGAATCCTATCCAATCAGAAACACAGAGATGCTGACAACGAGAACATCCGTCACCTCTATCACGAAAAACTTAAACAATATAGAAATACTTTAAGAAAGAAAAAAGAACAAAACACAAAAATTCAACTCAGGGAAATTGAAGAATCCTTAGAATCCAACCACTTCTGGAAACATTGGAACACACTAAACAAATCTTCCCATCAAGAACTAGCCATTCAGAATGGAGATGTTTGGATAAACCACTTCTCCAACCTTTTTAGTAATGTCAACAAAAATCAGGAACAAAATGCCCTGTCTGACAAAGTAAAGGTTTTAGAATCAACCATCAAAGACCACCAGAACCCCTTAGACTCTCCAATAACACTAGCCGAACTATTAGACAAAATACAAACCCTCAAATCGCAAAAAGCCTGTGGTGTCGATGGCATCCTAAATGAAATGATTAAATACACAGACCACAAATTCAAATTAGCCATTCTCAAGCTCTTCAACTTCATCCTGAGTTTAGGTATATTTCCCAACATTTGGAACAAAGGTCTTATTACACCAATACATAAAAACGGAGACAGATTTGACCCTAGTAACTACCGTGGTATATGTGTAAACAGCAACCTAGGCAAACTCTTCTGCAACATCCTAAACGGCAGACTAGCCCATTTTCTCAGAGACAGAAATGTTCTGAGCAAATCTCAAATTGGCTTCCAACCAAAATATCGCTCATCAGACCATATATACACTCTCCATACCTTAATCGACAAGCAAATCAACCAAAACAAAAGTAACATTTTCTCATGTTTTGTTGACTTCAACAAAGCTTTTGACTCCATTTGGCACAAAGGCCTTTTTCTTCAATTAATCCAGTGCGGCATCGGAGGAAAAACATATGACATAATCAAATCAATGTACACCAACAACAAATTTGCAGTTAAAATTGGTAACAAACACACAGAATTCCTCTCTCAGAGTCGTGGAGTGAGACAGGGCTGCAGTTTAAGTCCGGCACTGTTCAATATCTACATAAATGAGCTAGCGCAGGCCCTGGATCAGTCTGCGGCCCCTGGCCTTACTCTACTGGACACTGAGGTCAAGTGCCTTCTGTTCGCTGATGATCTGGTGCTGCTGTCTCCCACTAAACAGGGTCTGCAGCAGCATCTAGACCTCCTAAACAACTTCTGTCAGTCATGGGCTCTGTCAGTTAACCCCAAAAAGACTAAAATAATGATTTTCCAAAAAAGACCCAGACGCCAAGACCAACATCATAGTTTTAAATTAGGCCACATGCCCCTCGAACACACACAGGATTACACTTACCTTGGCATAAATATTAGCAACACAGGAAATTTTAAAAAAGCGGTTAAAGACTTGAGAGAAAAGGCACGGAGAGCTTTTTATGCAATTAAGAAAAATATTCAAATTGACATCCCTATCAGAATCTGGCTAAAAATAATGAAAACCGTAATAGAGCCCATCGCGCTGTACGGGAGTGAAGTCTGGGGTCACTCACAGACCAAGAGTTCTCCACATGGGACAAACACCCAATAGAGACTCTGCAAACCGAGCTGTGCAAAATCTTGCTGCGAGTTCAGCGCAAAACCCCAAATAATGCCTGTAGAGCAGAATTAGGACTATACCCCCTTGTGATAACCATTCAAAAAAGAGCCATTAAATTCCATGCCCACTTAAAAAATAGCGATGAACAGACCCTCCATCACAAAGCCCTGATCTACCAAGAGCTGAAGCCAGAGAACAACGCCCTCGGCCGATTGGTCTTAGAGCTGACGTCACAAACAGACAATAAAAACACAGCCAGACCAAACCAAATCATTCAAACACAAAAAGAAAAATACCTCAAACATTGGACAGACGCAACAGACAAACAGAGTAAACTGGAATGCTATTTGGCCCTGAACAGAAATTATGAATTGGCAGGATACCTGAGTAAAGTGAGCGACCCTAAACTGAGGAAAGTCCTGAGCATGTACAGACTCAGTGAACACAGTCTGAGCATAGAGACAGGCAGACACAGACAGACCTGGCAGACAGACAGTCTGAGCATAGAGACAGGCAGACACAGACAGACCTGGCTGCCCAAGGAGGAGCGACTGTGTCCTCACTGCACAGAGAATCAGCTGGAAACAGAGCTACACTTCTTGACATTCTGCCCCAATTATAAAAATATTAGAGACACTTTCTATCCCCTTTTCACAACCCACCAGACAGACTTCCTTCAAAAATCAAACATGGCCAAACTCCCACTCCTGCTAGGAGAAAGCCCAGAGAACGCACACCTGCTGCCCGATACGTGAGGTCCTGCCACGACAAAAGAGCCTCCAGCAGGACACAGCTACCAACTGGGGAAATATTAGAAGATTAGACTTTTTTATTGCTGTTTATTTTCATGTCATTTCTATTTTATTTTTATTATTTATTCATTTTTATCGTATAGTGTTATGAATGCTTTGGCAATGTAAAGATTTCTTTCACCATGCCAATAAAGCTATTTGAATCTTGAATCTTGAATCTTGAGTCTGAGTCTGAGTGTGTGTCTGAGTCTGAGTGTGTCTGAGTGTGTGTCTGAGTGTGTGTCTGAGTGTGTGTCTGAGTGTGAGTGTGAGTCTGAGTCTGAGTGTGTGTCTGAGTGTGTGTCTGAGTGTGAGTGTGAATCTGAGTGTGTGTCTGAGTGTGAGTCTGAGTTTGAGTGTGTCTGAGTCTGAGTCTAAGTGTGTCTGAGTCTGAGTGTGTCTGAGTCTGAGTGTGTGTGAGTCTGAGTGTGTGTGAGTCTGAGTTTGAGTGTGTCTGAGTCTGAGTGTGTGTGAGTCTGAGTGTTTCTGAGTCTGAGTGTGTCTGAGTGTGTGTCTGAGTGTGAGTCTGAGTTTGAGTGTGTCTGAGTCTGAGTCTAAGTGTGTCTGAGTCTGAGTGTGTCTGAGTCTGAGTGTGTGTGAGTCTGAGTCTGAGTGTGTGTGAGTCTGAGTGTTTCTGAGTCTGAGTGTGTCTGAGTCTGAGTGTGTGTCTGAGTGTGAGTCTGAGTCTGAGTGTGTGTCTGAGTCTGAGTGTGTGTGAGTCTGAGTCTAAGTGTGTGTGAGTCTGAGTGTGTCTGAGTCTGAGTGTGTGTGAGTCTGAGTGTTTCTGAGTCTGAGTGTGTCTGAGTCTGAGTGTGTCTGAGTCTGAGTGTGTGTGAGTCTGAGTGTTTCTGAGTCTGAGTGTGTCTGAGTCTGAGTGTGAGTGTGTGTGAGTCTGAGTGTTTCTGAGTCTGAGTGTGTCTGAGTCTAAGTGTGTGTGAGTCTGAGTGTGTCTGAGTCTGAGTGTGTCTGAGTCTGAGTGTTTCTGAGTCTGAGTGTGTCTGAGTCTGAGTGTGTCTGAGTCTGAGTGTGAGTCTGAGTCTGAGTGTGTCTGAGTCTGAGTGTGTCTGAGTCTGAGTGTGTGTGAGTCTGAGTGTGTGTGAGTCTGAGTGTGTCTGAGTGTGAGTGTGTGTGAGTCTGAGTGTTTCTGAGTCTGAGTGTGTCTGAGTCTGAGTGTGTCTGAGTCTGAGTGTGAGTCTGAGTCTGAGTGTGTCTGAGTCTGAGTGTGTCTGAGTGTGTGTGAGTCTGAGTGTGTCTGAGTCTGAGTGTGTGTGAGTCTGAGTGTGTCTGAGTGTGAGTGTGTGTGAGTCTGAGTGTTTCTGAGTCTGAGTGTGTCTGAGTCTAAGTGTGTCTGAGTCTGAGTGTGTGTCAGTCTGAGTCTGAGTGTGTCTGAGTCTGAGTGTGTGTCTGAGTGTGAGTGTGAGTCTGAGTGTGTGTCTGAGTGTGAGTCTGAGTCTGAGTGTGTGTCTGAGTCTGAGTGTCTGAGTCTGAGTGAGTGAGTGAGTGAGTGAGTCTGAGTGTGTCTGAGTCTGAGTCTGAGTGTGTGTCTGAGTCTGGGTGTGAGTGTGAGTGTGAGTCTGAGTTTGAGTGTGTCTGAGTCTGAGTCTGAGTCTGAGTGTGAGTGTGAGTCTGAGTCTGAGTGTGAGTGTGAGTCTGAGTTTGAGTGTGAGTCTGAGTGTGAGTCTGAGTGTGAGTGTGAGTGTGAGTCTGAGTGTGAGTGTGAGTGTGAGTGTGAGTCTGATCTGAGTGTGTCTGAGTCTGAGTGTGAGTGTGAGTGTGAGTCTGAGTCTGAGTCTGAGTCTGAGTTTGAGTGTGTCTGAGTCTGAGTCTAAGTGTGTGTCTGAGTCTGAGTCTGAGTGTTTGTCTGAGTGTGAGTGTCTGAGTCTGAGTGAGTGAGTGAGTGAGTGAGTGAGTCTGAGTGTGTCTGAGTCTGAGTCTGAGTGTGTGTCTGAGTCTGGGTGTGAGTGTGTGTGTGTGTGAGTGTGTGTGTGTGTGAGTCTGAGTTTGAGTGTGTCTGAGTCTGAGTGTGTCTGAGTCTGAGTCTGAGTGTGTGTCTGAGTCTGGGTGTGAGTGTGAGTCTGAGTTTGAGTGTGTCTGAGTCTGGGTGTGAGTGTGAGTGTGAGTCTGAGTTTGAGTGTGTCTGAGTCTGAGTGTGTCTGAGTCTGAGTCTGAGTCTGAGTGTGAGTGTGAGTCTGAGTCTGAGTTTGAGTGTGTCTGAGTCTGAGTCTAAGTGTGTGTCTGAGTCTGAGTCTGAGTCTAAGTGTGTGTCTGAGTCTGAGTCTGAGTGTGAGCGACTGCATGATCACTATAGGTGTTTCTCAATGTCAAGGATCCTTCCTCTGTAGGACTGGTCCTTCCAAGTCACTTCCTTCAGAGGCTAGGCGAGGCTCCTCTTTAGCATTCGGAGAACTCGTAAATGGAACAGGCTAGCAAGTGCGCATCAGCCTCATTACGTCAGTGAAAAGGTCCGTTAGCCATCAATAACGTCATTTGTATAATATCAATACGGTTGTAATTTGTACTGGCATTTAAAAGTTAAACTTTACTTATATTTACTACGGTTATAACAAATGTTTGGTAACGTAAATACTTACAGTTGAAAGCAAATTGCCCCGTTAACGCTCCGACTCCACCAACGTCCGATATTTTGTATTTTTTGAACAAGATAGCAAAGCTGCGCGCATAGGATTGTGGGTGATTTGAGAATGCTAAGTGCGCGAAGTCTACTCATATATGCGCATCCTTTCCTGTATATGGCATATCTTTCGAACGAAGGACTCAGACCTTGGTTGAAATTCCGAGGATCCTCGACATTGGAACAGCCCTTCGACGGACGTCAATGACGTAGCATCCTCGAAATTCTGGCTTCAGAGGATCCTTCCTTGACACTGAGAAACGCCGTATAACTGCACTTATTAATGCAAAACAACAGCCATTTTATGAGTATGATTCAAAAGTTTGGGGTCTGTAAGATTTTTTTGTGTTTTTCAAAGCATCTCTTTTGCTCATCAAGGCTACATTTGTTTGATCAAAAATACAGAAAA
>NC_137103.1:56708683-56721183 GCF_949357685.1 Gobio gobio | reverse complement strand
TCAGAAGATGTGGTCATACAGGGATGGACACGGTCAGCAACAATACTCAGTTCGGCTCTGGCATTTAAACAGTGCCAAAATTGGTACTAAGAGGCCCAAAGTGTGCCAAAAACTACCACCAGAAGCCCGAACCATTGATACAAGGCAGGATGATCCATGCTTTCAATGCTGTTTACGCCAAATTCAGACCCCATCATCTGAATGTTTCTATAGGCGGTCAATTCTCATTGAAAAAATTAAATGTAGTATTCAAGCGATAATTTGAGTCCCATTGACCTTCATTGTATGGGCGAAAACACTTTCTTTTGTGTGCACAGATTCAGATCCATTGAACCAATGTTTGGGTGAACACCACTGCTAAATACAGCATTCTGTGCAGAAATCAAACGGGTCCGGTGGGTTTTCTAGTCTGAGTCGACTCGATCACATGATCCGCTCTGTGCTGTCATGTCTCTGGACTAGAGCTCCAGCGGTTCACTGACACCAACGTGAAACCAGACTTCATTCAGCCCAATGGAAAGCATATTTACACTGTCTGATCATTTCCCATCTCCTATATAGTGCACTGTCTGATCGTTCCCTATCCCCTATATAGTGCAGTCTGATCATTCCCTATCCCCTATATAGTGCACAGTCTGAGCGTTCCCTATCCCCTATAAAGTGCACCGTCTGAACGTTCCCTATCCCCTATATAGTGCACAGTCTGATCGTTCCCTATCCCTTATATAGAGCACAGTCTGAGCGTTCCCTATCCCCTATATAGTGCACAGTCTGATCGTTCCCTATCCCTTATATAGAGCACAGTCTGATCGTTCCCTATCCCCTATATAGAACACAGTCTGATGGTTCCCTATCCCCTATATAGTACACTGTGATCGTTCCCTATCCCCTATATAGTGCACTGTCTGATCGTTCCCTATCCCCCATATAGAGCACAGTCTGACCGTTCCCTATCCCCTATATAGAGCACAGTCTGAGCGTTACCTATCCCCCATATAGAGCACAGTCTGAGTGTTACCTATCCCCTATATAGAGCATAGTCTGAGCGTTCCCTATCCCCTATATAGAGCACAGTCTGATCGTTCCCTATCCCCTATATAGAGCACAGTCTGAGCGTTACCTATCCCCTATATAGAGCACAGTCTGAGCGTTACCTATCCCCTATATAGAGCATAGTCTGAGCGTTCCCTATCCCCTATATAGAGCACAGTCTGAGTGTTACCTATCCCCTATATAGAGCATAGTCTGAGCGTTCCCTATCCCCTATATAGAGCACAGTCTGACCGTTCCCTATCCCCTATATAGAGCACAGTCTGAGCGTTACCTATCCCCTATATAGTGCACCATCTGATCTTTCCCTATCCCCTATATAGTGCACTGTCTGATCGTTCCCTATCCCCCATATAGAGCACAGTCTGAGCGTTCCCTATCCCCTATATAGAGCACAGTCTGAGTGTTACCTATCCCCTATATAGAGCATAGTCTGAGCGTTCCCTATCCCCTATATAGAGCACAGTCTGACCGTTCCCTATCCCCTATATAGAGCACAGTCTGAGCGTTACCTATCCCCTATATAGTGCACCATCTGATCTTTCCCTATCCCCTATATAGTGCACTGTCTGATCGTTCCCTATCCCCTATATAGTGCACCATCTGATCTTTCCCTATCCCCTATATAGTGCACTGTCTGATCGTTCCCTATCCCCTATATAGAGCACAGTCTGAGCGTTACCTATCCCCTATATAGAGCACAGTCTGAGCGTTACCTATCCCCCATATAGAGCACAGTCTGAGTGTTACCTATCCCCTATATAGAGCATAGTCTGAGCGTTCCCTATCCCCTATATAGAGCACAGTCTGACCGTTCCCTATCCCCTATATAGAGCACAGTCTGAGCGTTACCTATCCCCTATATAGAGCACAGTCTGAGCGTTCCCTATCCCCTATATAGAGCACAGTCTGACCGTTCCCTATCCCCTATATAGAGCACAGTCTGACCGTTCCCTATCCCCTATATAGAGCACAGTCTAACCATTCCCTATCCCCTATAAAGTGCACAGTCTGAGCATTCCCTATCCCCTTTAAAGTGCACCGTCTGATTGTTCCCTATCCCCTATATATAGCACAGTCTGATCGTTCCCTATCCCCTATATAGTGCACAGTCTGATCGTTCCTTATCCCTTCTATAGTGCACTGTCTGATCGTTCCCTATCCCCTATATAGTGCAGTCTGATCGTTCCCTATCCCCTATATAGTGCACCGTCTGATTGTTCCCTATCTCCTATATAGTGCAGTCTTATCATTCCCTATCCCCTATATAGTGCACTGTCTGATCGTTCCCTATCCCCCATATAGAGCACAGTCTGACCGTTCCCTATCCCCTATATAGAGCATAGTCTGAGCGTTCCCTATCCCCTATATAGAGCACAGTCTGATCGTTCCCTATCCCCTATATAGAGCACAGTCTGAGCGTTACCTATCCCCTATATAGAGCACAGTCTGAGCGTTACCTATCCCCTATATAGAGCATAGTCTGAGCGTTCCCTATCCCCTATATAGAGCACAGTCTGAGTGTTACCTATCCCCTATATAGAGCATAGTCTGAGCGTTCCCTATCCCCTATATAGAGCACAGTCTGACCGTTCCCTATCCCCTATATAGAGCACAGTCTGAGCGTTACCTATCCCCTATATAGTGCACCATCTGATCTTTCCCTATCCCCTATATAGTGCACTGTCTGATCGTTCCCTATCCCCCATATAGAGCACAGTCTGACCGTTCCCTATCCCCTATATAGAGCACAGTCTGAGCGTTACCTATCCCCTATATAGAGCACAGTCTGAGCGTTACCTATCCCCCATATAGAGCACAGTCTGAGTGTTACCTATCCCCTATATAGAGCATAGTCTGAGCGTTCCCTATCCCCTATATAGAGCACAGTCTGACCGTTCCCTATCCCCTATATAGAGCACAGTCTGAGCGTTACCTATCCCCTATATAGAGCACAGTCTGAGCGTTCCCTATCCCCTATATAGAGCACAGTCTGACCGTTCCCTATCCCCTATATAGAGCACAGTCTGACCGTTCCCTATCCCCTATATAGAGCACAGTCTAACCATTCCCTATCCCCTATAAAGTGCACAGTCTGAGCATTCCCTATCCCCTTTAAAGTGCACCGTCTGATTGTTCCCTATCCCCTATATATAGCACAGTCTGATCGTTCCCTATCCCCTATATAGTGCACAGTCTGATCGTTCCTTATCCCTTCTATAGTGCACTGTCTGATCGTTCCCTATCCCCTATATAGTGCAGTCTGATCGTTCCCTATCCCCTATATAGTGCACCGTCTGATTGTTCCCTATCTCCTATATAGTGCAGTCTTATCATTCCCTATCCCCTATATAGTGCACCGTCTGATCGTTCCCTATCCCCTATATAGTGCAGACTGATCGTTCCCTATCCCCTATATAGTGCAGTCTGATCGTTCCCTATCTGCTATATAGTGCACCATCTGATCGTTCCCTATCCCCTATATAGTGCACAAGTCTGAGCGTTCCCTATCCCCTATAAAGTGCACCGTCTGAACGTTCCCTATCCCCTATATAGTGCACCATCTGATCGTTCCCTATCCCCTATATAGTGCACCATCTGATCGTTCCCTATCCCCTATATAGTGCACAGTCTGAGCGTTCCCTATCCGCTATATAGTGCACCATCTGATCGTTCCCTATCCCCTATATAGTGCACCATCTGATCGTTCCCTATCCCCTATATAGTGCACAGTCTGAGCGTTCCCTATCCCCTATATAGTGCACAGTCTGACCGTTCCCTATCCCCTATATAGAGCACAGTCTGATTGTTCCCTATCCCCTTTAAAGTGCACAATCTGAGCATTCCCTATCCCCTATAAAGTGCAGCGTCTGAACATTCCCTATCCCCTATATAGTGCACAGTCTGATCATTCCCTATCCCCTATATAGAGCACAGTCTGACCATTCCCTATCCCCTATATAGAGCACAGTCTGAGTGTTCACTATCCCCTATATAGTGCACTGTCTGATCGTTCCCTATCCCCTATATAGAGCACAGTCTGACCGTTCCCTATCCCCTATAGAGAGCACAGTCTGATCGTTCCCTATCCCCTATATAGAGCAGTCTGAGTGTTCCCTATCCCCTATATAGAGCACAGTCTGAGCGTTCCCTATCCCCTATATAGAGCACAGTCTGATCGTTCCCTATTCCCTATATAGAGCACAGTCTGAGCATTCCTTATCCCCTATATAGAGCACAGTCTGATTGTTCCCTATCCCCTATATAGAGCAGTCTGATCATTCCCTATCCCTATATAGTGCACTGTCTGATCGTTCCCTATCCCCTATATAGAGCACAGTCTGATCGTTCCCTATCCCCTATATAGAGCAGTCTGAGTGTTCCCTATCCCCTATATAGTGCACTGTCTGATCATTCCCTATCCCCTATATAGAGCACAGTCTGACCGTTCCCTATCCCCTATATAGAGCACAGTCTGAGCGTTCCTTATCCCCTATATAGAGCACCGTCTGAGCGTTCCTTATCCCCTATATAGTGCACAGTCTGATCATTCCCTTTCCCCTATATAGAGCACAGTCTGATCATTCCCTATCCCCTATATAGAGCACAGTCTGAGCGTTCCTTATCCCCTATATAGAGCACAGTCTGAGCGTTCCTTATCCCCTATATAGTGCACCATCTGATCGTTCCCTATCCCCTATATAGTGCACAGTCTGAGCGTTCCCTATCCCCTATATAGTGCACAGTCTGACCGTTCCCTATCCCCTATATAGAGCACAGTCTGATTGTTCCCTATCCCCTTTAAAGTGCACAATCTGAGCATTCCCTATCCCCTATAAAGTGCAGCGTCTGAACATTCCCTATCCCCTATATAGTGCACAGTCTGATCATTCCCTATCCCCTATATAGAGCACAGTCTGACCATTCCCTATCCCCTATATAGAGCACAGTCTGAGTGTTCACTATCCCCTATATAGTGCACTGTCTGATCGTTCCCTATCCCCTATATAGAGCACAGTCTGACCGTTCCCTATCCCCTATAGAGAGCACAGTCTGATCGTTCCCTATCCCCTATATAGAGCAGTCTGAGTGTTCCCTATCCCCTATATAGAGCACAGTCTGAGCGTTCCCTATCCCCTATATAGAGCACAGTCTGATCGTTCCCTATTCCCTATATAGAGCACAGTCTGAGCATTCCTTATCCCCTATATAGAGCACAGTCTGATTGTTCCCTATCCCCTATATAGAGCAGTCTGATCATTCCCTATCCCTATATAGTGCACTGTCTGATCGTTCCCTATCCCCTATATAGAGCACAGTCTGATCGTTCCCTATCCCCTATATAGAGCAGTCTGAGTGTTCCCTATCCCATATATAGTGCACTGTCTGATCATTCCCTATCCCCTATATAGAGCACAGTCTGACCGTTCCCTATCCCCTATATAGAGCACAGTCTGAGCGTTCCTTATCCCCTATATAGAGCACCGTCTGAGCGTTCCTTATCCCCTATATAGTGCACAGTCTGATCATTCCCTTTCCCCTATATAGAGCACAGTCTGATCATTCCCTATCCCCTATATAGAGCACAGTCTGAGCGTTCCTTATCCCCTATATAGAGCACAGTCTGAGCGTTCCTTATCCCCTATATAGTGCACAGTCTGATCATTCCCTTTCCCCTATATAGAGCACAGTCTGATCATTCCCTATCCCCTATATAGAGCACAGTCTGATCGTTCACTATCCCCTATATAGAGCACAGTCTGATCGTTCCCTATCCCCTATATAGAGCACAGTCTGATTGTTCCCTATCCCCTATATAGAGCACAGTCTGACCGTTCCCTATCCCCTATATAGAGCACAGTCTGATCGTTCCCTATCCCCTATATAGAGCACAGTCTGATCGTTCCCTATCCCCTATATAGAGCACAGTCTGATCATTCCCTATCCCCTATATAGAGCACAGTCTGATCGTTCCCTATCCCCTATATAGAGCACAGTCTGATCGTTCCCTATCCCCTATATAGAGCAGTCTGAGTGTTCCCTATCCCCTATATAGTGCACTGTCTGATCATTCCCTATCCCTATATAGAGCACAGTCTGACCGTTCCCTATCCCCTATATAGAGCACAGTCTGAGCGTTCCTTATCCCCTATATTGTGCAGTCTGATCATTCCCTATCCCCTATATAGTGCACTGTCTGATCATTCCCTATCCCTATATAGTGCACAGTCTGACCGTTCCCTATCCCCTATATAGAGCACAGTCTGAGCGTTTCTTATCCCCTATATAGAGCACAGTCTGAGCGTTCCCTATCCCCTATATATAGCACAGTCTGAGCGTTCCCTATCCCCTATATAGAGCACAGTCTGAGCGTTCCTTATCCCCTATATAGAGCACAGTCTGATCGTTCCCTATCCCCTATATAGAGCACAGTCTGATCGTTCTCTATCCCCTATATAGAGCACAGTCTGATCGTTCCCCATCCCCTATATAGAGCACAGTCTGATCGTTCCCTATCCCCTATATAGAGCAGTCTGATCGTTCCCTATCCCCTATATAGAGCACAGTCTGAGCGTTCCTTATCCCCTATATAGTGCAGTCTGATCGTTCCCTATCCCCTATATAGAGCACAGTCTGAGCGTTCCCTATCCCCTATATAGAGCACAGTCTGAGCGTTCCTTATCCCCTATATAGAGCACAGTCTGATCGTTCCCTATCCCCTATATAGAGCACAGTCTGAGCGTTCCCTATCCCCTATATAGAGCACAGTCTGAGCGTTCCTTATCCCCTATATAGAGCACAGTCTGATCGTTCCCTATCCCCTATATAGAGCAGTCTGATCGTTCCCTATCCCCTATATAGAGCACAGTCTGAGCGTTCCTTATCCCCTATATAGTGCAGTCTGATCATTCCCTATCCCCTATATAGTGCAATGTCTGATCATTCCCTATCCCCTATATAGTGCACAGTCTGACCGTTCCCTATCCCCTATATAGAGCACAGTCTGAGCGTTCCCTATCCCCTATATAGAGCATAGTCTGATCGTTCCCTATCCCCTATATAGAGCACATTCTGATCGTTCCCTATCCCCTATATAGAGCACAGTCTGATCGTTCCCTATCCCCTATATAGAGCACAGTCTGAGCGTTCCTTATCCCCTATATAGTGCAGTCTGATCATTCCCTATCCCCTATATAGTGCAATGTCTGATCATTCCCTATCCCCTATATAGTGCACAGTCTGACGTTCCCTATCCCCTATATAGAGCACAGTCTGAGCGTTCCCTATCCCCTATATAGAGCATAGTCTGACCGTTCCCTATCCCCTATATAGTGCAATGTCTGATCCTTCCCTATCCCCTATATAGTGCACAGTCTGACCGTTCCCTATCCCCTATATAGAGCACAGTCTGAGCGTTCCCTATCCCCTATATAGAGCATAGTCTGAGCGTTCCCTATCCCCTATATAGAGCACAGTCTGAGCGTTCCCTATCCCCTATATAGTGCACAGTCTGACCGTTCCCTATCCCCTATATAGTGCACAGTCTGACCGTTCCCTATCCCCTATATAGAGCACAGTCTGAGCGTTCCCTATCCCCTATATAGAGCATAGTCTGAGCGTTCCTTATCCCCTATAAAGTGCACAGTCTGATCGTTCCCTATCCCCTATATAGAGCACAGTCTGACCGTTCCCTATCCCCTATAAAGTGCACAGTCTGATCGTTCCCTATCCCCTATATAGTGCACTATGTTGAAAATGTAAACGGTTGAACAAATGACAGATTTCAGCGGCTGTTTATAATGCAGGGGGCGGGGCTGCTGATTCTAGAGAGCATTTGATTGGACAGGAAATCTGATGAGAAGCTGAAGCGATCAGAATCATTGATCCGTATTGGCGGATGAGAGACTGTAAGTTTTGAACGCTGGTATCTTCTAACATATTCATAGCCTCCTAAAAGCAACAACAAAAAAAAACTCGTTTAGATTTCATGGGGACTTTAATTCCAATTCAGGATCGCTGGTTGTGATCCAGCTATACAGGGAACGTTTCAAGAACTTTCCGTCAACGTTCCTTTTAAAGTTATAAACAAACGTTCTCACAGCGTTATTTATACATAACATTATTAACACAAAACGTTATTTAGCCTACACATTGTTCATGAATGTTTTTTCTTGATAGTTGATGCTTCAGAGAACGTTCAAAAGTAGCGTTGCGTGTTAACGGGAACGTTCTCCTGATTATTAGGCGTGTCAGTCTCGCTGGAACTCATCTCTGAACTTCTCCATTTTCCTCATGTAAATCTCTCCTTGAGGTTTAATGCAGTCGATCCGCAGCCGCTGGGGTTCTCCTTCGACACAAGCCCAGTCGAGCTGAATCCAGCGACACACACACACACACACACACACGCACGCACGCGCGCGCGCGCATCAAGAAGACGCTGGGATCGATCCGAGCATCGAGATTATCGTGTGCGGGATTATCTGCGCGCTTTTCACTGATGCGAGGACGGTTTTCCCTCCCCGTGCCTTTTCTGAGGAATCGATGAATATGGAGATTTTCCGCGCCGGCGTCAGTGTCCGCATCTTTCGCTCGCTCGGACGCTCGGTTTTCTGGATCTGTCGGATTTAAGGTTTCTTTTCTCCTCAGGTCTGGCCGTTGTGAAGGTAAGCAGCTGTGCCTGGTTGTGCATTTTAAATGTCCCCGCAGGTTGCACGCATGCATCTGTGCGGCTTTTTCCTACAGGCGATATCAACATATAGATCGCTCGAGTCACGAAAACGGCACGGCTGATGGAAAATAGCGATATAGTCGAAAATATGGCTATGTTTCTGTCAAATGTAAAGAGTGTGTTTAGTCGCAGGACAGTAACGCAGTAAAGCAGGTGAGATCTGCGAGGGGTTTAATAACCTACTTTACACATTCACATCGATTGCACGGCTTTAATGTGTCATGCATTTGGCAGAAATCTTAAATATTAGGCATTCATTAGGATAAAGATGATGCCCCAATAATAACTGGTGACTTGTATGTATGGAACGGCCTGTGCTTTAATGCATAGAGACCCCGTTACATCTGATGCATGGATGATTAATACATTATAAGAATAGAAGCGTTCACGTTTTCCTTCAAAGCGATGTTTGAGAGAGTTGCACAATGCACATTCTCCAATAGGTGCTCGGTGCATGTCTTTTACAAAGAATCAAATTAGGTGATTCAAACGGGGTTTGAAGGTTACAAACACACACGGGTTGCATTGGCTTTAACGCATAATGTAATTCCCGTAATTCTATAGTGATCAGATGCAGGTGAGACAGAGTAACAGAAATGCTCAAAGGAGGAGGAGGAGGAGAGGCATTAGTTTGATTGCGAATCAGCCGCATTTGTCAGCGGTAAATGAGGTCTGATGATGTGCATTGCAACATGACATGTGTGCATCATTACTGAACGCGTCGAGAAGAGAAACCGCTCCAGAAGACCCCGCAGGGACACGCTTCTGAAAGCACACACATGAGATTTAAAAGGAAAGTTCACCCCAAAAAAAAAAAGTGTTAATATTCTCATCTCATAATGTCAAACATGCCACTTTGAAATAATGTCCTCATCTCGTTTTTCCATTGTCAAGCTCCAAAATGCATAAAAGTTCATGTTTAATTAAAGGCGCAATATGTAAGATTTTTTATCCTAGAACCGTGTCATACGTGACCACAAAACCACTCATAAACATTGAAATTGAGATCATCTGAAGGCTCAATAAATAATCTTTCCATTCAATATTTAGCCGAGCTATTTGAAGTCCTTAGCACTACTAATAATACATTTATGATATATTTATGGTTCACTCGAAAAAATGCTGGGTTAAAATGAACCCAAGTTGGGTTGAAAATGGACTAACCCAGCAATTGGGTTGTTTTAAGCAAACATTTAACCCAACCACTGGGTTAAAACGACCCATTCGCTGGGTTAAAACAACCCAATTGCTGAGTTAGTCCATTTTCAACCCAACTTGGGTTGTTTTTAACCCAGGATTTTTTTCGAGTGTATGGGTGTAAGGGGTCAAATTGCTCACGGTTTCGGGACGGTGTGGTGTGTGATGTTCAGGAAAAAATGGAATACCGTCAAATAACAATAAACACTTTGCACACGTGACTCTCACATTATGAGGACATTCATCTCCAGAGCCACTTCATCAGCGTTTACTGTGATCACATGATCATATCAGAAACACAGGAGCTCAAAGCTCTTCACGGCAAAATAAAAGCTTGGTTTAACTTGAAGAAAATGTGACAGAAATATATTACTGGTGTAGAGTTTAGCTATGCTCAATGTAAAACTGACACTAATAATAATAATACAATATTATTAAAACTATTTTTTTATTGGCAGAAAACATTTAAATGCACAATAAAGTATACATTTTTTTTTTAATAATCACAATTTTTCTTCCATGTTTTAATTTTAACAGTAAAACGATGTTTGACAAAAAAAAAGTTTAATTTCATATGATTAAACATAAATTAAATGTAATATTTTATGCCTTTGTTTGATTGGCAGACAAATATTAAAAAAAATGGGGGGGAAATTATTATTACTTTTTTTTTTATTAATAAATTGTTGTTTTTATGAATTAAATTAATTAGACGTGCTGTTTTGATTATTAATTTTAATAAACCATTAAAAAAGAATGTAATTTGTCACACTTTTAATAAATTGTTAAATAATATAAGGTTCTTTAATGATTTCAATTAATTAGACATGCTAAAATGTAACTTAAAGGTGCAATATGTAAGTTTTTTGGATTAAAAGATCAGTGTTATATATTGTGTTGACTCGTGTAAATGATCAGAAATGTGTCCAAGAATGTTTAAATCCAGTGATTTTTGCTCAGGACACGGCCTGTGTGTGTGCGTCGCCCATCAGTGACATCACACCCTCCGGTGTTATTGCGTGGTAACCATGGCAACACTAGCGGCGCTTTAATATCTGACGTGTTTTATTAGCCACTGTTTGGATCATTGATGGACAGAAACTCCATGCATCAGTAAAAAACGCATTCGATAAAACATTCAGTAATTTAAAAAAATATATATATATATTTCTTACTCAGTATTTTTGTCTTGTTTCTAGTCTACTTATCTTAAAATTCTTACATCAAGATGCATTTAGGCTACTTGATAAGTAAAATGACATAATAATGACAACAAAAAAAATCAAAATGAAGTGAGATTTTGCTTAAAACAAGCAAAATGATCTGCCAATGGGGATAGAAAAATAATCTTGTTTCTGATTGAAATCTTGTTTCTGTCCCAAACAGAAATAGGATTATTTTTCTCACCCCATTGGCAGATCATTTTGCTTGTTTAATCTCACTTCATTTTGATTTTTTTGGACCATTGTGATTTTGTAAAAAAAAAAAATCATATATGTTTTTTTAAACGCATGTAATATCACTTTTTTAATAGCCTGATGTTTTTTCTCTACAGTTGTGCAGTTTTAAGGGGACATATGGCAATTTTAAAATTGTATTTTCTGAAATTATTAATGATATTTATATACAGGTTTATTTAAAATAGCAACATTTTATGTAAAATTCGCATTAAATGTCTACATTTCTCAGTTTAATGCATGATGAAAACATGAATGTGCATAGTTTAGTGGAAGATTTCTGCCATCTACTGGAAAACAAACACTTTTGCTAGTTCTCAATAGTTTGTGCATGAATGCTTGATGCAATTACTCTTGCTCTTTGTGTTTAGGCTGTAATGTGGGGTATGTGCTATTTTTGTATAGTTTAACTATCATCAGCCTTTTAGAATGGACTGAACATCATATAAAACAACAACAATAACAATTAAAAAAAAAACATAAATGCATTACAAAAATAAAACAGTACCAGTGTTTCCACAACTTAGATTGATAACATAGTGCTAAACCTTGATACAAGATATCAAGATATGATTTACAAGATAAATCAGGAAAACAAGTCGACTCGCCAGTGTGGCAGTTTTTTGGATTGTATAAGTCTGACCGAAGCTTGACCAATGTCATCTGCAAAATATACAAGACCGTTGTCCCAACCAAGACAGACTTGTTTTACCAGCTTAAGCCTTGTTTATACTTTCGTCTGTCTCCGAAGCGTGAGCCTCCGCTGACCTCGCTCGTTTGGGGACGTGTTTATGCTCGCCGTTGTGCTATTCTTGACTTTGGCTGAATCCGAATTCGCCCCCTAAACCCTCAATCACCATCCCCTACTTTAGTCCACTGGAACAGTTCACTTGAAGGAGTGAATGAAAACAAGTGAGCAAATTCAGACAGCCGTTAAGTGTTCATCGTCTGTACACTCATTATTGTGGTGCATTGTGGGATAGAATGAGTGCACTCAATAACGTCCACTATGGTTTCGGACACCACTACAAATGGCTGTCCGCTCAAATAGTGCCCTATGTAGGGTA
>NC_137103.1:56671183-56698683 GCF_949357685.1 Gobio gobio | reverse complement strand
TAAATTGTGTGATTAATGACTGAGCCTCATGTGGTTGGACACCCGTCAGACCTCCGTTCATCTTCAGACACAAATGAAGATATTTTAGTGTAAATCTGATGCTCTGAAAGGCCTCCATTGGCTCAACTTTACACTCTCAAGACCCTTAAAAGACACTAAAGACTAAAGTTACAAAGTCCATCTCACTACAGCGGCTCTACAATAACTTTATGAAGACGAGAATAGTTTTTGTGCGCAAAAAAACCCTAAATAACGACTTATATAGTGATGACGATTTCAAAACATGGCATCATGAAGCTTCGAAGCGTTATGAATCAGTGAGTCGATTCAGCAGTTCAGAGCGTTATGAATCAGTGAGTCGATTCAGCGGTTCAAAGCGTTATGAATCAGTGAGTCGATTCATGATTCGGATCGCGTGTCAAACTGCTGAATCGACTCACTGATTCATAACGCTTCAAAGCTTCATGAGGCCGTGTTTTGAAATCGTCATCACTATATAAGTCGTTATTTAGGGTTTTTTTGCGCACAAAAACTATTCTCGTCGCTTCATAAAGTTATTGTTCCCTTTACGGGACTTTAACGAGTTAATTAAGATTAATTACGCAAAAAATAAATAACATAATTTTAACCACACTTATTTTTGCACCGCGGAACGTTTTTCAATGAATGAGTTTCGACCGACCGATTATTATACTATTATACCGATTATACGCACTTCCGGAAAAATCGGCAGAAAAATACAAAGAAAACCGGTTGACTGGCCAAAAACCGGAACCGGACGGTTTTTGGTTTTTGCTTCTTGCGCGCGATCGGCAACCGGTTTTTGGCCAGTCAACCGGTTTTCTTTGTATTTTTCTGCCGATTTTTCCGGAAGTGCGCCCGCGTGCACATACGCGCCTATATTGCAATCATTCGCGAACACGAACATGTCACTGTGTTACAAACGGAAACTGGAGAACTGAGGGAAGAGACGAGATGCTGAAGGGAATGAAGAGCCGCTTTCCTGCGCGAGCTGAAGTTGCGCGAGCTGAAGTTGCGCGAGCTGAAGTTGAGCGAGCTGAAGTTGCGCGAGCTGAAGTTGCGCGAGCTGAAGTTGCGCGAGCTGAAGTTGAGCGAGCTGAAGTTGCGCGAGCTGAAGTTGCGCGAGCTGAAGGTGAGCGAGCTGAAGTTGCGCGAGCTGAAGTTGCGCGAGCTGAAGTTGAGCGAGCTGAAGTTGCGCGAGCTGAAGTTGCGCGAGCTCACCTCTCTCCGCCTGCACAAGTGTAGATCGTGACCGTTTGTTCAGCTCAGCTTCTCACGTGTTGGATCGGATGAGAACGAAACAGACTAACTTGTGACAAAGCCGAAATACTTATTTTTTAGCCTAAAGAAGAACATGCATGCACTTTTGAAATGAAATACTATCAGTTCTGTAAAGGATGATCATTTTTATTTTAACCTTAAAATGACATTGCCTTAATTTGATTTAAAAAGCACCTGTGGCATCTTAGTTTTTTTCGTTGCACTAAACATTATTTGATTTACCATTTTGGAACAATTATATACTTTGGTTTTATTTAATTTCACTGGTAAAGACTTTTTTTCTTTACACTGAATTTAAAAACAAATGCTGATTTACGTAACATCTTTGTTTGGATTGTAGAATATGTAGTTGTTGCCTTTAATTTCACCTTTCAGCCTTTTATTTTCCAATTCAATTTCCTGTTAATTTCAGATTGCGGACTTGTTTTCATTAGCCAAAAGCCAATTTAGCCTGTTAAATACCAAATAAACATCTTGTTCATGTATACTTTCGTTCTTTTATTGTGTAAAAAAAAATAATCGGAAATCGGTATCGGAATAGGCCAGTTTTATTGAAAAAAATCGGTATCGGATTCGGCCATGTAAAATCATGACCGGTGCATCACTAGTTGAAAGTATTGTGTTTTACTTAAAAAAAACATAGTTTACAGAAGGTCTACCTATCTATAGGCTACCTGAATTTCTGAAATGTACTGTATTTCTAAATATGCTATTGCTACACTTAATGGCAAACATTGCACTGGTCTGCTGGACTGAAATAAATAAACAATATTTTGTTGATTAGGCTTATGTATTCAGTCATTATTCAATGGTATACTAAAAATCCATGTGAAAAAAATTACTTCTCACTGTTCTCAGGTCAAATATTTATATGCAATTAAAATGCGATTAATTTCGATTAATTAATTACAAAGCCTCTAATTAATTAGATTATTTTTTTTAATCGAGTCCCGGCCCTAAAAATAATAAATCGAAAAATCTTTTTTTTTGCCCAGTCCTAGACAAATGAGTGTCCGGCTTGAGGCTGACCTTTAAATCCGGACGTATGGCCAACCTACTTTGCCCCATAGCCGCCATTTTGGACAGAACTAGCTAACTCACCAATTCAGGCTAATATTTAGCTGAATGATTTGCATGATTTATACGTCCCCAATACAGTCGTGACTTCTGTTGTGCTCAAATGTTGCTTTGACGAGCCAGAAACAGTTTCTACAGTGAACATGTGCCTTTCCTCACTCCTCATGCTCCTCATGTTCACAGTCTGGCAGAAACGATGAGCGTTTACAAAATACATGGTCACAGAAGAGTGCAGTTGCCAAGAAAAAGGGGGTGGGTCATCTTACCCACTGGCTCATCTTACCCCAATCACCCCTATGCTGGAGTGAACCCACAGCCGCTCATGAATATCACCACAGCGAGGTTTTGTTATGAGATATTAAAGAGATCTCATCTGTGTCTTTTCTAGCGATCGCAGCATAAACTGATGCTAAAATTGACTAGCTTGTTGGTAGCATGATTCTAATACAACTAGCACGACGTTAACACGATTAACGCGTTGTTGGCATTATGTATACACAATTAGCATCTGTCTAGCATCATGTTTAGCATTATACTAACACGGTTATCTTGTTGTTTCAACATTGGATGTTGCTAGCCTGTGTTAGCATTATTAACAATGTTGTTAAAGTAGTTTAACAAGATGTTATTATGTTTCAAATAATGCTAACATGGATATCATGTTGTTAGCATGATGTTAACATGCTTTAATGCTAGATGTTGTTAGCATGTTTTTAGTTGTTTGCTTAATGTTAATGTTTGCTTAATGCTAACAATTAATATGTTCCTAACATAATAATAACAGGATTAGCATTTTGTTTACAATGTTGTTATAATGATTAGCATGCCACCATTAACATGCTACCATGTTTTAATGCTAGATGTTGTTAGCATGTTTTAGCATTTAGCTGGGTTAATGTTATGTTAACATAATTAGCATGTTTCTAGCATAATACTAACTGATTTAGCATGTTTTCAAGATTTTAACATGATTAGATATTATTTTTCAAATAATGCTAACAATGTTATCATGTTGTTAGCATAATGCTAGCATGTTTTAATTCTAGATGTTGTTAACATTTTTTAGAATGTAGCTTGGTGATGTTAACATTATGTTTAACGTGTTTTTAGAATCATGATAACAGGATTAGCATGTTGTTTACAAGATGTTAACATGATTAGAATGTTGCTAGCTTGTAGTGTAACATGGTGCTAATACGTTTTGCCTTATGCTAACACGGTTATCATGTTAACACGATGCTAGAATGTTTTAATGTTCGATGTTTATAACATGTTTTAGCTGACATGTTGTTGACATAATGCTAACACAATTAGCATATTCTTAGCATCATGATACCATGATTAGCATGTTGTTTGCAAGATGTTAACACTCTTAGCATTTTTCTAACATGTAGTTTATCAAGATGTTAATATGTTTAACATAATGCTAACAGTTAACATTTCATTGTTAGCATGTTTTAATGCTAGATCTTGCTAGCATGTGTTAGCATGTTTTTAGCACACAGCTAGGTGATACTAACATGTTGTTAGCACAATTAACATGTTGTAAACATGTAGTTTAACAAGATGCTAATACTGTATGTTCCGCATTAAGATAACACGGTTAACATGTTAGCATTATACTACCATGTTTTAATGCTAGATGTTGTTAGCATGTTTTGAGCATTTAGCTAGGCAATGTTAACAAGTTAGAATAATGCCAACACAGTTAGCATGTTTCTACACGTTAGAACACAAGAACAAAATGTAACCATGATTAGCATGTTGTTACCATGTAGTTTAGCATTAAGCTAATATGTTTCACATCATGCTAACAACATGTTAACATAATGTGAAACAGTATCATATTAAACTAAATGGCAACAGCATGCTGATGGTGTTAACATCTTGTAAACAACATGCTAATGCTTATTCCCTGATGCTAGAAACATGTCGCCTAGCATGTTTTAATGCTAGATGTTGTTTGCATTTTCAACATCTAACTAGGCAATGCTAACATGTTAACACAATTAACATGTTTTTAACATCATGTTAACAGGATTAGCATGTTGTTTGTTGAATTGAATTGTTTATAAGATGTTAACATGAACATATTGCTAGCATGTAGTTTATTATGATGCTAATATGTTTCACATAATACTAACACGGTTATCATGTCGTTAACATGATGCTACCATGTTTTAATGTTAGATGTTGGGAACACGTGTTAACATGTTTTAAGCATGTAGCTAGGCAATGCTAACATGTTGTTAGCATAATGCTAACATAATTAGCATGTTTCTATCATCATAATAACATGATTATCATGTTTTTCGCAAGATGTTAAAACAATTATTATTTTGCAAGGATGTAGTTTATCAAGATGTTAATGTTTAACATAATAACATTTCTTTAGCATTATGCTAGCATGTTTTTAGCATTTGTAGCTAGGCGATGCTTACAGGATTACCATGTTGTTAATATGATGCTGCCATGTTTTAATGTTAGATGCTGCTAGCATGTTTTTAGCATGTAGCTATGAAATGCTAACATATTGTTAGCATAATGCTAACATAATTAGCATGTTTCTATTATCATAATAAAAGGATTAGAATGTTTTTCGCAAAACGTTAAAACAGTTAACATTTTGCAAGGATGTAGTTTATCAAGATGTTAATGTTTAAAATAATAAAATTTCTTTAGCATTATGCAGGAATTTTTAATGCTAGATGCTGCTAGCCTGTTTTTAGCATGTAGCTAGGCGATGCTTAAAAGATTTACCATGTTGTTTACATGATGTTGCCATGTTTTAATGTTAGATATTGGGAACATGTGTTAACATGATTTTAGCACATAGCTAGGCAATGCTAACATGTTGTTAGCATAATGCTAACATAATTAGCATGTTTTTATCATCATAACAGGATTAACATGTTTTTCACGAGACGTTAAAACAATTAGGATGCAAGGATGTAGTTTATCAAGATGTTAATGTTTAACATGGTAACATTTATTTAACATTATGCTAGCATGTTTTAATTTTAGATGCTGCTAGCATGTTTTTAACATGTAGCTAGGCGATGCTTACAGTAATTACCATGTTGTTAACATGATGCTACCATGTTTTAATGTTAGATGTTGGGAACATGTGGTAACATGATTTTAGCACGTAGCTAGGTAATGTTGTTAGCATTATGCAAACATAATTAGCATGTAGCTAGGCAATGCTAACATGTTTTTAGCATAATGCTAACATAATTAGCATGTTTCTATCATCATAATAACAGGATTAGCATGTTTTTCGCAAAACGTTAAAACAGTTACCATTTTGTAAGGATGTAGTTTATCAAGATGTTAATGTTTAAAATAATAAAATTTCTTTAGCATAATGCTAGCATTTTTTAATGCTAGATGCTGCTAGCATGTTTTTACCATGTAGCTAGGCGATGCTTACAGGATTTACCATATTGTTAACATGATGCTACCATGTTTTAATGTTAGATGTTGGGAACGTTTTAACATGATTTTAGTACACATAGCTAGGCAATGCTAACATGTTGTTAGCATTATGTTAACACAATTAGCATGTTTCTATCATCATGATAACAGGATTAGCATGTTTTTCGCAAGACGTTAAAACAATTAGGATGCAAGGATGTAGTTTATCAAGATGTTAATGTTTAACATGATAACATTTCTTTAGCATTATGCTAACATGTTTTAATGTTAGATGCTGCTAGCATGTTTTATCATGTAGCTAGGCAATGCTTACAGGATTTACCATGTTGTTAACATGATGCTACCATGTTTTAATGTTAGATGTTGGGAATATGTGTTAACTTGATCTTAGCACGTAGCTAGGTAATGCTAACATGTTGTTAGCATAATGTTAACATAATTAGCATGTTTCTATCATCATAACAGGATTAACATGTTTTTCACAAGACTTTAAAACAATTAGGATGCAAGGATGGAGTTTATCAAGATGTTAATGTTTAACATGATAACATTTCTTTAGCATTATGCTAGCATGTTTTAATGTTAGATGCTGCTAGCCTGTTTTTAGCATGTAGCTAGGCGATGCTTACAAGATTTACCATGTTGTTTACATGATGTTGCCATGTTTTAATGTTAGATTTTGGGAACATGTGTTAACATGATTTTAGCACATAGCTAGGCAATGCTAACATGTTGTTACCATAATGCTAACATAATTAGCATGCTTCTATCATCATAATAACAGGATTAGCATGTTTTTCGCAAGACGCTAAAACAATTAGGATGCAAGGATGTAGTTTATCAAGATGTTACTGTTTAAAATAATAACATTTCTTTAGCATTATGCTAGCACGTTTTAATGCTAGATGCTGCTAGCATGTTTTTACCATGTAGCTAGGCGATGCTTACAGGATTTACCATGTTGTAAACATGATGCTACCATGTTTTAATGTTAGATGTTGGGAAGATGTGTTAACATGATTTTAGCACGTAGCTAGGTAATGCTAACATGTTGTTAGCATAATGCTAACATAATTAGCATGTTTCTATTATCATAATAACAGGATTAGAATGTTTTTCGCTAAACGTGAAAACAGTTACCTTTTTGCAAGGATGTAGTTTATCAAGATGTTAATGTTTAAAATAATAAAATTTCTTTAGCATTATGCAGGAATTTTTAATGCTAGATGCTGCTAGCCTGTTTTTAGCATGTAGCTAGGCGATGCTTACAAGATTTACCATGTTGTTTACATGATGTTGCCATATTTTAATGTTTGATATTGGGAACATGTTAGCATAATGCTAACATATTTAGTATGTTTTTATCATCATAATAACAGGATTAACATGTTTTTCACAAGACGTTAAAACAATTAGGATGCAAGGATGTAGTTTATCAAGATGTTAATGTTTAAAATAATAACATTTCTTTAACATAATGCTAGCATTTTTTAATGTTAGATGCTGCTAACATTTTTTTAGCATGTAGCTAGGCGATGCTAACATGTTGTTAGCATAATGCTAACATAATTAGCATGTTTCTATCATCATAATAACAGGATTAGCATGTTTTTCGCAAAACGTTAAAACAGTTACCATTTTGCAAAGACGTAGTTTTTCAAAGTATATATATAGATTATTTAGCATAATGTTAGCATGTTTTAATGCTAGATGCTGCTAGCATGTTTTTAGCATGTAGCTAGGCGATGCTTACAGGATTTACCATGATCCTGGCACATGTTGACTTGTTTTAATCATATTTTAACACTTGGTAGTCTAATCTTAGTCTGGTTTAAGTGTTTTTATCTCTGGAGGACGTCTGGTGTAAATCATGATTCCTCTCTCCCACAGGCGGATCAATCCGACCGGAATTAAATCAGGAAGCATGGAAGAAGGAGACGCTCCGACACACCGTCAGGAGGAATGGAAAGAGCTCGCCTGAGGATTTGTCGCACGTTTGCCCTGGCTTTGGATTAACAGATTTGCAGTTGTAAGGATTACGCGGAAAACATGTTAGCCCGTTTGCGCACTAGCAGAATGATCCTTCAGATCCTCGCTTCGGTTTGGGGAGTTACTCTTGTCATTTGTCAGCAAGCGCAATACACCACGGTCACCACTAACTACGGCAAGCTGCGAGGATTGAGGGTGGCGCTGCCCAGTGAGATCCTGGGCCCCGTGGAGCAATATCTGGGCGTGCCGTATGCGATGCCCCCTACTGGAGAGCGGCGGTTTCAGGCCCCGGAGCCGCCCGCGTCCTGGCCGGGCATCAGGAACGCCACTCAGTTCGCTCCGGTGTGCCCGCAGTTCCTGGAGGACCGGCTGCTGCTCACCGATATGCTTCCGGTGTGGTTTACCGCCAACCTGGACACGGTCGCAACGTACATACACGACCAGAGCGAAGACTGTCTATACCTCAATATCTACGTGCCCACTGAGGAAGGTACTTCATATTAATATTTTAAAAACGTATTATATTACAAATACTTTAAATGTGAAATGGTAGTAGGTGGCAGCAAAGTCACTGAGTCATTGAGTTTCGACCGATTCATTCAAGAACGAAGCATTTGACTGCCTTAATGAGTGAGTCATTGAATCATTCATTCAAACGGCTGATTCATTCAGGAATGAAGCATTTGACTGTCTTAATGAGTGAGTCATTGAATCATTCATTCAACCGATTCATTCAAACGGCTGATTCATTCAGGAACGAAGCATTTGACTGTCTTAATGAGTGAGTCAATGAATCATTCATTCAAACAGCTGATTCATTCAGGAACGAAGCATTTGACTGTCTTAATGAGTGAGTCAATTAATCATTCATTCAAACGGCTGATTCATTCAGGAACGAAGCATTTGACTGTCTTAATGAGTGAGTCATTGAATCATTCATTCAACCAATTTATTCAAACAGCTGATTAATTCAGCAACAAAGCATTTGACTGTCTTAATGAGTGAGTCATTGAATCATTCATTCAAACGGCTGATTAATTCAGGAATGAAGCATTTGACTGTCTTATTGAGTGAGTCATTGAATCATTCATTCAAACGGCTGATTAATTCAGGAATTAAGCATTTGACTGTCTTAATGAGTGAGTCATTGAATCATTCATTCAACCAATTCATTCAAACGGCTGATTCATTCAGGAACTAAACATTTGACTTTCTTAATGAGTGAGTCATTGAATCATTCATTCAAATGGCTGATTCATTAAAAAACGAAGCATTTGACTGTCTTAATGAGTGAGTCATTGAATCATTCATTCAAACGGCTGATTAATTCAGGAACGAAGCATTTGATGCGTTTATTCAAATATACTAAAATACTTTTTCTTGATAAAAGAGTCTAAACGATCAATCAGAGACAGAAGGACTGGAGGAGATTGTCTGCAAACAAACTATTGATTATTTAGAGGCCTTTTGCATATGAAATATGATCCAGTAGGATTTATAGTGTTAAAATGATGAGATTGGGCTTGTTTTATTGAATATGTCCAGTGTAAGTCCCACCAGCAGTTATACGTTTCCTTTAACTCCCATGAGAATGAGTGAATGCAAACTCAACAAAGCTCAACGATTCTCCTGGAAAACATCTGGTTTCTCTTTAAACACTATATCATGTTTAATGGAAACAGTCGGCAGTGTTTCATAACTGACCAGTGTTACAGAGTTCCTGTTTGTTTTGTCCTACATCTTCTGCCTAATGGAGACCGTAATGATTTAATGGATGTGATGTAAAACACCAGCAGCTAAAAGCTCAGTAATGACCTCAGTCGTCTTCTGTTAAGGACAAGAACTTGAATACATTTCCTCTCAATGAAGGATCACAGACGGAGAATAATTCACCACTAAGATTCTGTCGATATTTACACCACAAATAAACTGCATTTCTGTCTTGTTTTCCAGGACATTCTTAAATCAAGACACATTTACTGCAGAAGCAAAATTAAGTTCTGGAAAATAAATCAGACCGCCAGAATAATTCTGACCCCAGTGGCAGATCCTCCATTTTGACTTAATATCTTCAGTCATTTTGCTTCTCCAGTAAATGTGTCTTGATTTAATAATGTTTAGATAATTGGACTAGAAAACAAGACAAATACTAAATAAGAAAATCCTTTAATAATCCAGACAAATGTTTAGTTCCTGAATTAATCGTTTTAATTAATTGGTTGAATGAATGATTCAGTGACTCACTCGTTAAGACAGTCAAATGATTCGTTCCTGAAAGAATCAGCCGTTTGAATGAATCGTTGAATTAATGATTCACTGAATCACTCATTATTACAGTCAAATGCTTCGTTCCTGAATGAATCAGCCGTTTGAATGAATTGGTTGAATGAATGATTCAATGACTCACTCATTAAGACAGTCAAATGCTTCGTTCCTGAATGAATCAGCCGTTTGAATGAATGAGTCAACGACTCACTCATTAAGACAGTGAAATGCTTCGTTCCTGAATGAACTAGCCGTTTAAATGAATCGGTTGACTGAATGATTCAGTGACTCACTCGTTAAGACAGTCAAATGCTTTGTTCCTGAATGAATCGTTTGAATGAATGATTCAATGACTCACTCATTAAGACAGTCAAATGCTTTGTTCCTGAATGAATCGTTTGAATGAATGATTCAATGACTGACTCATTAAGACAGTCAAATGCTTCGTTCCTGAATGAATTAGCCATTTGAATAAATCGGTTGAATGAATGATTCAGTGACTCACTCGTTAAGACAGTCAAATGCTTTGTTCCTGAATGAATCGGTTGAATGAATGATTCAGTGAATCACTCATTAAGACAGTCAAACCCATAAATATACATAATAAAGGCTAGATGTCTCGTCTGCGCTGCTGGCCAATGGAGGTTGACGTCCACACCTGGCGGCCATCTTGTGAAATGTCTCGTCCGCGCTGCTGGCCAATGGGAGGTCGACGTCCACACCTGGCGGCCATCTTGTCACAGTCAGCTCGCTCACTCGTAACATTGTGTTTTAATGGTGCGTGTACTTTTTAAATAACCTTAACTTGCTCAATTTTCTACCGATTTTCAAACTGTTTGGTTTATTATAAACGCCAGAGATGTAGTTAAGACACTGTGACAAAATGGCCGCCGGTGATGACGTTAGAGACTCTGTCGTAAGACATTTTGCCTTTATTATGTATATCTATGGTCAAACGCTTCGTCCCTGAATGAATCAGCCGTTGGAATGAATCGGTTGAATGAATGATTCAGTGACTCACTCATTAAGACAGTCAAATGCTTGGATCCTGAATGAATCAGCCGTTTGAATGAATGATTCAATGACTCACTCCATTAAGACAGTCAAATGCTTTGTTCCTGAATGAATCAACCGTTTTAATGAATCATTTGAATGAATGATTCAATGACTCACTCATTAAGACAGTCAAATGCTTCGTTCCTGAATGAATCTGCTGTTTGAATGAATCATTTGAATGAATGATTCAATGACTCACTCAATAAGTCAGTCAAATTACTGTATCGTGTCAAGAGAGAGGGTTAAAGTTAGTATTAAGTGATTCTTCTCTTTCAGATGCTCAGGATGACACAGGTTTGAAGCCGGTCATGGTTTATATTCACGGCGGGTCGTATGTGGAGGGCACGGGGAACATGATCGATGGCAGTATCCTCGCCAGCTACGGAAACGTGATCGTCGTTACGGTCAACTACAGGCTAGGGGTTTTAGGTGAGTTTGACCCTTCAATCCCACATCACAGCGTTATACATGACGTTTGGGATCTTTTGAACCCTCTGGTGCTCTTTGGTCAGTTTTGACCAAATTTTTTTTCATTTTGTTGGTTTGTTTTAGAATTGTTTACTCCATCGGATTGGTATGAAACTTGGTAAAGGTTTTGGCACTTGCTTATACACACACAAATTAAATGGCAGCGTTCATGAAATATAAACAGACTCATATTCATGTAATATTGAAGCTTTTCTTTTACTAGCAGTGAATAAAGCCTTCAGATCCTTCATTAAAGGACCTTTTTATTGATTTGTGTAATGAAGGATGCTCTTCCAGAAATAGATTCCTCACTGAAAATAAACCTTTTATTCCTTACATTCATCATCTTTGAACACAAGAACACCATGAAGACTTGCAAACACATTCAAACACTAAGAATAGTGAGGTTTGAATGTGCGACCGTGATGAATTCAGCAAACCGTCGGGCTCTTCTTCTCATCGAGATGTTGAAGCAGTGCTGTTTAAAGGTCTTGAGGTCTTCTCTGCATTGATTTAAAGACCTAGAGACCTCTTCATAACTTCATCTGTGTTTGAAGAAGACAAGAGCGATGAGGAATTGAAGCGCTCAGTGCTCTTCTGGTCATTATGATCAGATATTTGATGTCTGGACGTCTCTTGACTATATCGTTAAAGCTGCACAATGTAACTTCTCCGTCCGCTAGAGGTCGCCTGTTCAAAACAAAGGTGTAGTTTGATGACATCACGTTTGAGCGTAGACTCTTGGGACATGTGGTCTTCACCTCACAGCCGATGGGAAAGAATCGGGATAGGACTCGCCAGAAATCATGTTCAAGACCTGTAATGTGTGCTAACAAAGTAAATAAGATCGACTTTAAAAGAATCAGTGTGTTTTGTAGCTAATTGTCTGGCCCCACTTTATATTAGGTGGCCTTAAGTACTATGTACTTACATCAAAAAATAAGTACAATGTACTTATTGTGTTCAAATTGTATTGCAAAACACTTTTGCTGATATTGAGGTGGGATATGGGTAGGGTTAGGGACAGGTGTGGTGGTGTGGGTAAGTTTAAGGGTAGGGTTAGGGACAGGTGTGGTGGTATGAGTAAGTTTAAGGGTAGAGTTAGGGACAGGTGTGGTGGTGTGGGTAAGTTTAAGGGTAGGGTTAGGGACAGGTGTGGTGGTGTGGGTAAGTTTAAGGGTAGGGTTAGGGCAGGTGTGGTGGTGTGGGTAAGTTTAAGGGTAGAGTTAGGGACAGGTGTGGTGGTGTGGGTAAGTTTAAGGGTAGAGTTAGGGACAGGTGTGGTGGTGTGGGTAAGTTTAAGGGTAGGGTTAGGGACAGGTGTGGTGGTGTGGGTAAGTTTAAGGGTAGGGTTTGGGACAGGTGTGGTGGTGTGGGTAAGTTTAAGGGTAGAGTTAGGGACAGGTGTGGTGGTGTGGGTAAGTTTAAGGGTAGGGTTAGGGCAGGTGTGGTGGTGTGGGTAAGTTTAAGGGTAGAGTTAGGGACAGGTGTGGTGGTGTGGGTAAGTTTAAGGGTAGAGTTAGGGACAGGTGTGGTGGTGTGGGTAAGTTTAAGGGTAGGGTTAGGGACAGGTGTGGTGGTGTGGGTAAGTTTAAGGGTAGGGTTTGGGACAGGTGTGGTGGTGTGGGTAAGTTTAAGGGTAGGGTTAGGGACAGGTGTGGTGGTGTGGGTAAGTTTAAGGGTAGAGTTATGGACAGGTGTGGTGGTATGAGTAAGTTTAAGGGTAGGGTTAGGGACAGGTGTGGTGGTGTGGGTAAGTTTAAGGGTAGGGTTAGGGACAGGTGTGGTGGTGTGGGTAAGTTTAAGGGTAGAGTTAGGGACAGGTGTGGTGGTGTGGGTAAGTTTAAGGGTAGGGTCAGGGACAGGTGGGGTGGTGTGGGTAAGTTTAAGGGTAGGGTTAGGGACAGGTGTGGTGGTGTGGGTAGGTTTAAGGGTAGGGTTAGGGACAGGTGTGGTGGTGTGGGTTAGTTTAAGGGTAGGGTTAGGGACAGGTGTGGTTGTGTGGGTAGGTTTAAGGGTAGGGTTAGGGACAGGTGTGGTGGTGTGGGTTAGTTTAAGGGTAGGGTTAGGGACAGGTGTGGTGGTGTTGGTAGGTTTAAGGGTAGGGTTAGGGACAGGTGTGGTGGTGTGGGTTAGTTTAAGGGTAGGGTTAGGGACAGGTGTGGTGGTGTTGGTAAGTTTAAGGGTAGGGTTAGGGACAGGTGTGGTGGTGTGGGTAAGTTTAAGGGTAGGGTTGGGGACAGGTGTGGTGGTGTGGGTAAGTTTAAGGGTAGGGTTAGGGACAGGTGTGGTGGTGTGGGTAAGTTTAAGGGTAAAGTTAGGGACAGGTGTGGTGGTATGGGTAAGTTTAAGGGTAGAGTTAGGGACAGGTGTGGTGGTATGGGTAAGTTTAAGGGTAAAGTTAGGGACAGGTGTGGTGGTGTGGGTAAGTTTAAGGGTAGAGTTAGGGACAGGTGTGGTGGTCTGGGTTAGTTTAAGGGTTTGGTTAGGGACAGGTGTGGTGGTGTGGGTAAGTTTAAGGGTAGGGTTAGGGACAAGTGTGGTGGTATGGGTAAGTTTAAGGGTAGGGTTAGGGACAGGTGTGGTGGTATGGGTAAGTTTAAGGGTAGGTTTAGGGACAGGTGTGGTGGTGTGGGTCAGTTTAAGGGTAGGTTTAGGGACAGGTGTGGTGGTATGGGTAAGTTTAAGGATAGGGTTAGGGACAGGTGTGGTGGTGTGGGTAAGTTTAAGGGTAGGGTTAGGGACAGGTGTGGTGGTATGGGTAGTTTAAGGGTAGGGTTAGGGACAGGTGTGGTGGTGTGGGTAAGTTTAAGGGTAGGGTTAGGGACAGGTGTGGTGGTGTGGGTAAGTTTAAGGGTAGGGTTAGGGACAGGTGTGGTGGTGTGGGTAAGTTTAAGGGTTGGGTTAGGGACAGGTGTGGTGGTGTGGGTAAGTTTAAGGGTAGGGTCAGGGACAGGTTTGGTGGTATGGGTAAGTTTAAGGGTAGGGTTAGGGACAGGTGTGGTGGTGTGGGTAGTTTAAGGGTAGGGTTAGGGACAGGTGTGGTGGTATGGGTAAGTTTAAGGGTAGGGTTAGGGACAGGTGTGGTGGTATGGGTAAGTTTAAGGGTAGGGTTAGGGACAGGTGTGGTGGTGTGGGTAAGTTTAAGGGTAGGGTTAGGGACAGGTGTGGTGGTGTGGGTAAGTTTAAGGGTTGGGTTAGGGACAGGTGTGGTGGTATGGGTAAGTTTAAGGGTAGGGTTAGGGACAGGTGTGATGGTGTGGGTAAGTTTAAGGGTAGGGTTAGGGACAGATGTGGTTGTATTGGTAAGTTTAAGGGTCGGGTTAGGGACAGATGTGGTTGTATTGGTAAGTTTAAGGGTAGGGTTAGGGACAGATGTGGTTGTATTGGTAAGTTTAAGGGTAGGGTTAGGGACAGGTGTGGTTGTATTGGTAAGTTTAAGGGTAGGGTTAGGGACAGGTGTGGTGGTGTGGGTAAGTTTAAGGGTAGGGTTAGGGACAGGTGTGGTGGTGTGGGTAAGTTTAAGGGTAGGGTTAGGGACAGGTGTGGTGGTGTGGGTAAGTTTAAGGGTAGGGTTAGGGACAGGTGTGGTGGTGTGGGTAAGTTTAAGGGTAGGGTTAGGGACAGGTGTGGTGGTGTGGGTAAGTTTAAGGGTAGGGTTAGGGACAGGTGTGGTGGTGTGGGTAAGTTTAAGGGTAGGGTTAGCTGTAAGGGAAGTGTCAACTGTGTAAATACAAATGTAGCTACAGAAATTAATTACAGAGGCAATTACATGCAGGTATTTTTTAAAATGTAAGTACAATGTAAAAACATGGATGTACACAATAAGTGCATTGTATCAAATGATTAATTAAAATGTTAGTACATATTAAGGCCACCTAATATAAAGTGGGTCCAATTGTCTAATAAAATGTGCTAATTCACCACATTAATACATCCTTTGTTAAATCACTTTGTCGAGTTTAACACATCTTTGCGGATGGTGTTGAATGCTGAATCGATTCATCCAGTTTTAATAGTGTCGTACACACAGAGGGCATAGCGTTGCGTTATTTAAAAGAAAGACTTCAAGCATCAATGAGTAACAGATCGTATGAATCAGTAATTATTCTTGAAATGTGAAATGTAACAATAACACGTAATAGTTAGAGGTCGACCGATTCATCGGTTCTGCCGATTAATCGGCACTGATAGCTGATTGGTGGAACAATCGGTTATCGGCAAAAATCCACAGCGATAGTTTTTCCGTCATGTGTCCGTTGCTGGAGATTAACTAAGGTTAATAAATGCTATGGAAGTATTGTTCATTGTTAGTATGTTAATTTCAACATTAAATTGAGTTTGAATTTTTATTTTATCTGGTAACCTTGGTTAATGCACAATGAACTAACATGAATGATCAAGGTACAATATTGCTCATATTTATACATGCTGTAAAATTTATGCATAATGCATATAGTTCATGTGAGCTAATACATCCTTGTTGCAGAGGGACTTTTACGTGCATGAAATGTACATGCATGTTTCTAGGTTATAGGTAAAGAAACAAATTTGACCTGTAATATTTGAATGTTTAAATTATTTTCTGAAGAATTTGTTCTGTTAGAACTTCGCATTTTAATATCCACATTTATATGTTTTTAATATGGCACATTTTCATGGATCAGTACTGTTTTTTATCTCTTGTTATTAAGTTCAGCACTGTTTTACTTATGTTTTTTTATCCAGTATCCATTTTCGAAAAACTATCGGTCGATTAATCGGTTATCGGCAAGTGCGGTTTAACCTAGTTATCGGTATCGGTAAAATCCACTATCGGTTGACCTCTAGTAATAATTATATAGTTACTGTATGTCTGAGAACAATTTCTTAGCAACTAGGGATTGCACATATATATATAGGCCTAGCTACACAATAATAATAATTTGTTACATTTATATAGCGCTTTTCTAGGCAGTCAAAGTGCTTTACATAGAAGGGGGGGATCTCCTCATCCACCACCAATGAGCAGCTCCACCTGATGATGCGACGGCAGCCATATTGCACCAGAACGCCCACCACACACACACACCAGCTGATGGTGGAGAGGAGACCGAGTGATGAAGCCAATCGTTTATATATATATGGGGATGATTAGGAGGCCATGATGGACAGGGGCCAATGGGCAAATTTGGCCAGGAGGCCGGGGTTACACCCCTACTCTTTATCGAAGGACATCCTGGGATTTTTAATGACCACAGAGAGTCAGGACCTCGGTTTAACGTCTCATCTGAAGGACAGTGCTTGTTACAGTATAGAGTCCCCATCACTATACTGGGGTGTTATGACCCACACAGGGTGAGCGCCCCCTGCTGGCCTCACTAACACCTCCTCCAGCAGAAGCCTAGTTTTCCCATTTGGTCTCCCATCCAGGTACTGACCAGCCTCAGCCCTGCTTAGCGTCAGTGGGAAACCAGTCTTGGGCTGCTGGCAATGGTATTTAAAGGACTAGTTCACTTTTAAATAAACTTTTGCTGATCATTTACTCACCCCCATGTCATCTAAGATGTCCATGTCTTTCTTTCTGCAGTTGAAAACAAATGAAGGTTTTTGATGAAAACATTCCAGGATGGTTGTCCATATAATGGACTTCAATGGGCTCCAAACGGTTCAAGGTCCAAATGACAGTTTCAGTGCAGCTTCAAAGGGCTTTAAACGACACCAGATGATGAATAAGGGTCTGATCTAGTGAAACCATCAGCAGTATTTATGCTATTATTTTACCTCTTATCAGAGGAACGTGATCATCTCTGAGCTCCGCCATAACTTCTGCTTAGTGAGGTCAAAATACGAGCATGGTCATAGATATATCGATCGTAGATGCTTCATTCTACTGATCCGTGCAGGCGCTAATGAGGCATCTACGTATACATCTATGATCACGCTCATATTTTGACCTCAGTTAGCAGAAGTTATGGCGGAGCTCAGAGATGATCACGTTCGTCTGATAAGAGGAAAAATAATAGCATAAATACTGCTGGGTTTCTCGCAGAAACTGTTCGTTTGGCTAGAGAAGACCCTTATTCATCGTCTGGTATCGTAATTTGGACCTTGAACCTTTGGAGCCCATTGAAGTCCATTATATGGAGAACAATCCTGGAATGTTTTCATCAACAACGACTGCAGAGAGAAAGACATGGACATCTTGGATGAAATGGGGGTGAGTAAATTATCAGCAAAAGTTTATTTAAAAGTGAACTAATCCTTTAATACCAGTAATACCAATGTTGCTTTTTAAAATTTGACTGGGGGCACCAATAAGCATTTCGCCTAGGGAGTCAGAATGGCTAGAAACGGCCCTGCTCGTAGTGATTCAATTTCCAAAAAGAACCAATGCATTGCATAACTGGTGCTTTGTGTGTTTTCTGGGAAGGAAATACATTTGCTTGGTTGTGTTCATGGGAAATGTGTCTCCCGCGGCTAAACCAGTTGAGAAGCGCTGCTTTAGACGGGCTTTATGGACCATATTTCTCATGAACGGGCCCATAAATCCTGGCTCCAGAGATCACCTCAGACTCAGTCCAGCAGATCAGCGACTCCAGGCACAGCGAACGAAAGCCTTCAGCCGACAGCGTCTGAAGAGTCTGTTTGAACAAGTCTCGTCTTCCTGCGGCGTCTCAGCCTTTCAGGAAGAAACTCAGCTGTCAAAACATCTCTGTCATAAAGATGGACGTTATTCACTGATCTATGCAGAAGATGCCGTCGTCTGCAGATGACAGCTCATTTCAAGCTTTTCCTTTTATATTGTTTACTTTCTATTTCTGTAATGCTGAACTACTGATCAAAAGTGTGGGGTTGGCAAGGTCTTTTTAAAGGGGTCATGAACTGCATATTATAAGGTATATTTACTAGTGCCTGGGAATCGATTAAAAAAAGTAACTAATTAATCACATTGTTTTCTGTAATTAATCGTTTCTCAAACTTAATAGTTTTTAATATTTTGATATTGTAATAATTTCAGTTACTCTCCAAATTAATGTAGAAACAGACAGTATATTTTAAATATGTTGTATTGTCATGTTTTTATGAATGAAGGCCTAATGTCTCTATGAAACATTAATGACGTTACATTACAGTATAACTGAAAGATGCCAATTTCAACATTTATTAGGCTTTAAAAAATAACAAATTTTAATGTGAACTTAAAACAATCTTTACATAACCCCATTATAATAAATGTTATTTTTTACCTGTGGCCTTCCCTGTTAGACAGAAATGTAATAGTTATCAAACACCTTTCTTAACTGCATAAATAATACATTAAATATAGATTAATTATCTTTTCTCTGTTCCCGTTGTTCTGTGATGAACATTAATGACACACATCATCATCAGTGCTCCTGTCACTTTAAGAGAGGCCGCTGACGAACATGACGCGAATCTGATGCATTTCTTTTCCTCAGGTTCATTTAAGACGTTATTTAACCCATTCAAGGTGTTATTTAACTTATTTAAGATGTTATTTAACTCTTTTAAGATGTTATTTAACTTATATAAGATGTTATTTAACTTATATAAGATGTTATTTAACTAATTTAAGATGTTATTTAACTCTTTTAAGATGTTATTGAACTCATTAAAGACAATATTTAACTCATTAAGACAATATTTAACTAATTTAAGACGTTATTGAACTCTTTAAAGATGTTATTTAACTCTTTTAAGATGTTATTTAACTCTTTTAAGATGTTATTTAACTCTTTTAAGATGTTATTGAACTCATTAAAGACAATATTTAACTCATTAAAGACCATATTCAACTCATTTAAGACATTATTGAACTCTTTAAAGATGTTATTTAACTCTTTTAAGATGTTATTTAACTCATTTAAGACGTTATTTAACTCATTTAAGATGTTATTTAACTCATTTAAGATGTTATTTAACTCTTTTAAGACGTTATTTAACTCTTTTAAGACGTTATTTAACTCATTTAAGATGTTATTTAACTAATTTAAGATTCTAATATGAGAATACTTCTCAAAACTGGCATTTTGGCCACATTCTTATTGTTTGTTCAAGAGCGAAAGAGAACTTGATGTGTGCTCGAGACTGGCTCAACTGGGAATCGAGACGCAGCCATACACACACACACACACACACACACACACCCACACACACACACACACACACACACACACACACACAGACAGGACACTGAAATAAAGTGCGTTTTCTTCTGTCTTGTCATGCTTAGATGGTTTAAAAACATTTACATGAATGATCATATAATGTAACGCTGGGCAAAAATGGATATAAAAACGAACGCTGCGTTAATTGCGTTAAATATTTTTGATGCATTAAAATGACAAATGTATCGCCCGCGTTAATGCGTTAATTTGCTCGGCACTAATATTTAAGAATTAATAATTTAGAAATAAAAGGCATTTTTATAGATTTTATAATTGTATTTAATATTTTCACAAGTTTATACTTTTTTTTTTTTTTACTTCAAATGTTTTGTTACGTTTTAGCTTGAAAATAATTGTTACTATCCTTAATTGGTCTTATATTTTGCATTTTAGGCTTATTTTAAGCAGTATGTATTCTGCGCATGTATTTGTTGCAAGTGTAATTGTTTAGGTTTTTATATTTATAGTTCATATGTGTGGTAGGCCTAATCTCTGCTTTGTGACTGCGGAACTTTTGGGGGGAAAACAATCCCGCACCTGTTGAGGCTCTGTTATAAAATAATCACTACACGATTGCTCCTATAACCAGCAGCTGCTGTATTTTGGTTGGGCGCTTTTTTGCAATATATCGGTGGATTGTTTTGAACGAGCTGTAAATTGGGGAGATTTTCGGGGACAGCTCAAGTCGGGATACAGAACACCAAAAACCAGGACTGTCCCCGGAAAACGGTCACCCTAGGATACAATAAAAGCTGTTTTTGGACTAACAAGGAAGTTTTCAGTTCTGAAACTGACAGGATATTCTTATAGTATGATGTCAAAAGCTGAATTTATCATCATTACTCCAGTCTTCAGTGTCACATGATCCTTCTCTAATCATTCTCATATGAGGATCTGATGATCAACACACATTTAGGATTATTATCAGTGTTGAGAACAGTTCATATCGTCTGTTTTCAAAAAGCTTGAAAAACCACATTTATTTGAAATAGAAAACTTTCTAAATGTCTTTACTGACTCCTTGCTGAATAAAACTATTAAATATAGAAAAAAAAACATCATAACATCATCATCCCAAACTTTTGAATGGTAGAATATCCCCAAGACTGTAAAATAGGCCACAATTTAAGTAAATATGGGGATGTCTAGATAAGATTTAGCTGACACTGGTGGATGTTTTTAATGAATCTGATTCCTTTGCTGAAATGAGTTCTGTAAGTTATCAGATGATCCATCATTACAGCTCTCTGTTGACTAGCCTTCATAATGAAGCTCTTCCTCAGTGTTTCTGTCTTGCTCAAATATCGAAACATTATCAAATCAAGATACATGGTTATTACGGTTCATGTTTTTAATTAGATTTTTCCGTTTTCACTTTAATTTTAGTTACAATTTTAGTGAATTTGTTGTGTGTCTCATTCCTAGGCCTGTCGCAATAATCAATATATCGATATATCGCACAATATATGTACATGACCTCAATAATTTTTTGTGATGCAATATATCGGCCATTATGTTTACATGATAATGAATGTCACCAACATTTTACTCGATTGTGGCGTCATCTTGAATGTTTTCCGTGATGGAGGCGAAACTGGCAGTTCCTTCATACCCAGAGCGATTATCCACAGGTGAAGAAAAGCCGCCATTTTAGGCGTTCTAGTGTTTTCCTGACAACTACTGACCATTTGGAAGAATAAGCCCAAATGGACTCGATTTCAAAGCCGCAATCCCTGATCCGTCAACGCAGAATGATGAGTGTTAAAGCCGTTTCACAAGGGAAAATGTTTATTTACTATTTATTCAATTTTTTTATTTTTTTTATTTAGGATAATATATTTTTTACCCTTAATTTCCATGATCTAAAGAATTAAAAGGTTGAAAGTGTGTAGGTCTACTTGCATTATTATGCTGTTATATTAGGATTATATACTCAGTGGCATAAAATAGTCTTAAAATGACAATAATATCGTTTATCGCAATTATTTCTGGGACGATATATCGGGAAACAAAAAGTAGTTATCGTGACAGGCCTAGACATTCCTTTTATTTATTTATTTCGTTTTTATAGTGATTCGTTTTTCAAGTTCAAGCCTGATAAACAAGCTGAAATAAAGTGTGTGTATTTTATATTTATTTTATTTAATTGTAATATATTGTTTTATTTCAGTTAGTGTTTATTTTCTTCTTTTTATGGTTTTAGTTTTAGTTATCGATAGTCTGATATCGATAGTCTGAGCCGTCCCCAAACTGTTCCCACAAAGTTGGGAGCATGAAATTGTCCAAAATGTCTTGGTGGCGCATTAAGAGTTCCTTTCACTAGAACTAACCCCTGAAAAACAACCCCGCCCCATAATCCCCCCTCCACCAAACTATACACTTGGCACAATGCAGTCAAGGAAAGTCCCGTTCTCCTGGCGACCGCCAAACCCAGACTCGTCCATGGGATTGTCAGACAGAGAAGCGTGATTGGTCACTCAGAGAACACGTCTCCACTGCTCTAGAGTCCAGTGGCGGCACACTTTACCCCTCTGCATCCCACGCTTTGCACTGCACTTGGTGATGTCAGGCAGGGGTTTTCAAACTGGGGACTTCCAGAAGGTTCTAAGGGGTCCCCAGAAAATTTCACAGAATTAAAAGACCAAGCAAAAATGGATAAAGTCTACCGAATATTCTAACTGTTTCATTTCTAAATGTTTCTCTCCTTTCTTGCAGTATACATTACAGAAATGTATATGTTTGCTTTGTATCTTTAGTTTGTTTTTCTCATTTTTTTTCTTCTTTTATACACCCCTTTATCTCACTCACTGGGGTTGTAAGGCGGTTTTCTTAAAGCAGTACGTAAGCTGCTTACATTAATTTATTGTGAAAGTTGCTTATACAAATAATTTGTCATTGAAAATGTTTTTTTCCAGGTTTATTCATCCAACATTAATAGCCAATTTAAGTTGGGAAATGTTGTATTTATAATGTCACCCTTACTATTTATCTAACAGTTTAAATGTTTTTTTTTGTACAAAAAAATGGATTTTAGGAAGGGGGTCCCTCATAAAGGTTCATCATATTTGGGGGTCCTTGGCATCATAAAGTTTGAAAACCCCTGATGTAAGGCTTGGATGAGCTGCTCGGCCATGGAAAACCATTCCATGAAGCTCTACACACTGTTCTTGAGCTCATCTGAAGGCCACAGAAGTTTGGAGGTTTGGAGCTCTTGACTCTGCAGAAAGTTGGCGACTTCTGTGACCCTCAGCATGTGCTGACCCGCTCTGTGACCCTCAGCATGCGCTGACCCCGCTCTGTGACCCTCAGCATGCGTTGACCCCGCTCTGTGACCCTCAGCATGCGTTGACCCCGCTCTGTGACCCTCAGCATGCGCTGACCCCGCTCTGTGACCCTCAGCATGCGTTGACCCCGCTCTGTGACCCCCAGCATGCGTTGACCCCGCTCTGTGACCCCCAGCATGCGCTGACCCCGCTCTGTGACCCTCAGCATGTGCTGACCCCACTCTGTGAACCTCAGCATGTGCTGACCCCACTCTGTGACCCTCAGCATGCGCTGACCCCGCTCTGTGACCCTCAGCATGTGCTGACCCCGCTCTGTGACCCTCAGCATGTGCTGACCCCGCTCTGTGACCCTCAGCATGTGCTGACCCTGCTCTGTGACCCTCAGCATGCGCTGACCCCACTCCCAATTGGGGCGTCCCAATACGTAATAATGGTTTTAGATATCAATAAAATGCTCCTGCTCAATATTATACAGTTTTACAGTGTAAATAATGGAAGCGAACGGCTCTCCCAGAGACTCGAGGCAGGTTAAGCGTGTGATGAATGCTGCTTCCCTCACGGCAAAATAAACAGACGACATCGGAATCCATCCCATTAGACATCAGATGCTAAAGAGCTCGCTCAGCTCCCTCGCCGTCACACAGGCTCTTTTCAAGGTGTACAACAGCGAAAGCGCCGTCTGAACGGTTGCACGGCTCATGGAAGCGCCGTCGTGTTTATTGCTCAGGAATAAATTGCCCTGTTGAAAGTCATCACCGCAGAGGACTTCAATTAACCTTTATCAAACGCTGGCCTGGAGTCAGGGGATATATGGGTGAAGGTCAGCCCAAGCGCTTTTTATTTGTGCACCGCGCCGGAATTAATAATGCAGCCGCCTCAGACATGCTTGAGTATGATGTAGAAAGATGATGGATGAAGCTCATCAATAAATAACACACCTCTTGTGTATCCACGGCCAGCTAAAGGAATCCTCAACGCAGGTGGAGAAGCGCTAACAGGTGTTTAATCGACACGCGTTTATGACAGATGAGCGTGAGGATCCTCAAGGGCAGATTCAAGGGAAATTGAGTTTGCTGTTTCATATCTTGAGCGCACATTGAGAACGATTGACATGCTTTAAAGGTTCTGACGTGACGTATTATTGCAAAACAATCATCTTAAGTCAGTAAATGTGCCTTGATTTCAGTTTTACTGTGTAAATTCATGATATACGTACATGTATGACATGAAACATTAAGAAAATACAGGTTACAATTGGGTTTTTCTCACAGTGATGCTTATTTTTCTGATTTTGCTATTATATAGTTTTTATAAATATTTTGATTTATATTCTGTTTCCTCTGAATGAGTGAATGTGCACAGTATTTTATATATTATATCTCTTGCCTCATTGAAGTGTTATTTTTAGGGCTGTCAAAAGATTGATCGCGATTAATCGCATCCAAAAGAAAAGTTTGTGTTTACATAATATAATGTGTGATTATTATTTATATATAAATACACACACATTCATGTATATATTTAAGAAATATTTGCATGTATATACTGTATATACATTTATATAATCTATAATATATATAAATATAAATGTTTTATATATAAAAAATAATATTTTTTTCTTAAATATATACATGCTTGTGTGTGTATTTATATATAAATAATAATTAACAGAGTACACACACATATATTATGTAAACACAAACTTTTATTTTGGATGCGATTAATCGCGATTAATCTTTTGACAGCCCGGATTATTTTATTAGCATTTGTTAAATTATAATTAAATACTTGAGCTAAAACTGAAATAAAAGCTATATAGACATAAAAATAATCTTTGGTCAATTATATTATTATTATTATTATTTATCATTGACATACAATTATAGATTTTATAGTTGGATTTTATATTTATATTTTCTGTTTCCTATTGTTTTGTATTCTATTCTGTTTTCATTTTAACTTTAGTTCAAGTTTTAGTAATTTTGTCAGTCATTTTTGCAGTCATTTTAATTATTATTATTATTATTTTAGAATGTCTACATAGTTTTTATTCATTTTATTTCAGCTTAAGTGGCATTTTAATACTTAAAGTTAAATTGAAAATTAACAATTGAGCTAACTGAAATAAAGTGATAAATAATATATACAGTACCGGTCAAAAGTTTGGAAATATTACACTCTAAAAAACGCTGGGTTAAAAACAACCCAAGTTGGGTTGAAAATGGACAAACCCAGCAATTGGGTTGTTTTAGCCCAATGAATGGGTTGTTTTAACCCAGCGGTTGGGTTAAGTGTTTGCTTAAAACAGCCCAATTGCTGGGTTTGTCCATTTTGGGTTGTTTTTAACCCAGCATTTTTTAGAGTGTACTTTTTTTAATGTTTTTCAAAGAGTCTCTTTTGCTCATCAAGGCTGCATTTATTTGATAAAAAAAAAACCCTGAAAAAACTGTAATATTGTGAAATATTATTACAATTTAAAATTAATGGTTTTCTATTTGAATATACTTTAAAATATAATTTATTTCCTGTGATCAAAGCTGAATTTATCATCATTACTCCAGTCTTCAGAGTCACATGACCCTTCACTGATCATTCTCATATGAGGATCTGATGATCAACACACAGTTATGATTATTATCAGTTCATATTTCTGTGGAAACTGATACGTTTTATTTCTCAGGAATGTTTGATCAATAGTAATAAAAAAAATTAAGTTACTTTTGGTCAGTTTTTAGAATAGTAATGTCTAGTAACTTTTGACCGGCACTATATATAATGGTCTGGACCTGATTGAGTGAAGTGTGTGTGTGTGTGTGCTGATCCTCAGATGTGTTGCAGGGTTGAAGTGTGTGTGTGTGTGTGTGTGTGTGCTGATCCTCAGATGTGTTGCAGGGTTGAAGTGTGTGTGTGTGTGTGTGTGTGTGTGTGTGTGTGTGTGTGCTGATCCTCAGATGTGTTGCAGGGTTGAAGTGTGTGTGTGTGTGTGTGTGCTGATCCTCAGATGTGTTGCAGGGTTGAAGTGTGTGTGTGTGTGTGCTGATCCTCAGATGTGTTGCAGGGTTGAAGTGTGTGTGTGTGTGTGCTGATCCTCAGATGTGTTGCAGGGTTGAAGTGTGTGTGCAGCGTGTGCTGATCCTCAGATGTGTTGCAGGGTTGAAGTGTGTGTGTGTGTGTGTGCTGATCCTCAGATGTGTTGCAGGGTTGAAGTGTGTGTGCAGCGTGTGCTGATCCTCAGATGTGTTGCAGGGTTGAAGTGTGTGTGTGTGTGCAGCGTGTGCTTATCCTCAGATGTGTTGCAGGGTTGAAGTGTGTGTGTGTGTGTGCTGATCCTCAGATGTGTTGCAGGGTTGAAGTGTGTGTGCAGCGTGTGCTGATCCTCAGATGTGTTGCAGGGTTGAAGTGTGTGTGTGTGTGTGTGTGTGCTGATCCTCAGATGTGTTGCAGGGTTGAAGTGTGTGTGTGTGTGTGTGCTGATCCTCAGATGTGTTGCAGGGTTGAAGTGTGTGTGTGCTGATCCTCAGATGTGTTGCAGGGTTGAAGTGTGTGTGTGTGTGTGTGCTGATCCTCAGATGTGTTGCAGGGTTGAAGTGTGTGTGCAGCGTGTGCTGATCCTCAGATGTGTTGCAGGGTTGAAGTGTGTGTGTGTGTGTGTGCTGATCCTCAGATGTGTTGCAGGGTTGAAGTGTGTGTGTGTGTGTGCTGATCCTCAGATGTGTTGCAGGGTTGAAGTGTGTGTGTGCTGATCCTCAGATGTGTTGCAGGGTTGAAGTGTGTGTGTGTGCAGCGTGTGCTGATCCTCAGATGTGTTGCAGGGTTGAAGTGTGTGTGTGTGTGTGTGTGTGCTGATCCTCAGATGTGTTGCAGGGTTGAAGTGTGTGTGTGTGTGTGTGTGTGCTGATCCTCAGATGTGTTGCAGGGTTGAAGTGTGTGTGTGTGTGTGCTGATCCTCAGATGTGTTGCAGGGTTGAAGTGTGTGTGCAGCGTGTGCTGATCCTCAGATGTGTTGCAGGGTTGAAGTGTGTGTGTGTGTGTGTGTGTGTGTGCTGATCCTCAGATGTGTTGCAGGGTTGAAGTGTGTGTGTGTGTGTGTGTGTGTGTGTGTGTGTGTGTGTGTGTGTGTGTGTGTGTGTGTGTGTGTGCTGATCCTCAGATGTGTTGTAGGGTTGAAGTGTGTGTGTGTGTGTGTGTGTGTGTGTGCTGATCCTCAGATGTGTTGCAGGGTTGAAGTGTGTGTGCAGCGTGTGCTGATCCTCAGATGTGTTGCAGGGTTGAAGTGTGTGTGTGTGTGTGTGTGTGCTGATCCTCAGATGTGTTGCAGGGTTGAAGTGTGTGTGCAGCGTGTGCTGATCCTCAGATGTGTTGCAGGGTTGAAGTGTGTGTGTGTGCAGCGTGTGCTGATCCTCAGATGTGTTGCAGGGTTGAAGTGTGTGTGTGTGTGTGTGTGTGTGTG